>NC_045956.1:62660968-62928516 GCF_010909765.2 Amblyraja radiata
AGACTTCCAGCGCGTCCGGTTCCTTGTCCAAGCTGTCTGCGATGCCCTACCAAGCCCAGCAAACCTCCACGACTGGGGCAAGAGCGAGACGCCTTCCTGCCCACTTTGCTCTGGAAAAGGATCATTAGAACATCTCCTCAGCAGCTGCCCAAAGTCCCTTGGGGAAGGTCGCTATCGGTGGCGCCGTGACCAGGTGCTCAAGGTGGTTGCTGAGAGCATAGCCACTGCCATCGGTAACAGCAAACACCACCACGCCCCAAAGAAATCAATCACTTTTGTCAAAGCTGGAGAGAAGCCTCGACCACAACCAAAAACAAGGATAGGCCTCCTCTACACAGTCACTGACTGGCAGCTGCACCTCGATATGGGCAAACAGTTGACATTTCCACAGCACATCACAGCAACATCACCTCCGAAGCGACAAAACAGCAGATCATTCTGGAGCTGACAGTGCCCTGGGAAGAGCGTATTGAAGAGGCTAATAAGAGGAAACGCTCAAAGTACCAGGAACTGGTGGATATGTGCCAGGACAGCGCCTGGAAGACATACTATGAGTCCATAGAGGTGGGCTGTAGAGGGTTTGCAGGATGTCATCAACCAGTTGGGCATTACGGGGCTGGCAAAGAAGAGGGCCATTCAATCCGCAAGCGAAGACGCAGAGAAAGCCACTAGGTGGCTTTGGATTAAGAGGGCTGATCCATGGGCGGTTGCTGCTGGGACGCAAGTCGGGACTTGATCAACCCCGGCTGGGTCGCCTGGTGACCCCAGATCACATCACTGAGGATGCGTCCCAGCGCATCTAGAAGATGTATATTTCACACATTGTATAATATTATCTGATGGCATAAACAGCAACATTCTCACACTCTGCTTGAGACTTCCTCAAAAACATCAATAAACTTTTTGATCGCAATTTCCTCGCTGTGAAGTCATGCTGACTGGGACATCAAGTTCCAGTGACATCAGTGAGTTTGTGGAAGCAGTCACGGACTTCATCGCAACAATAGCCGATAACCCCATGGTAAGGGTTAGCATCTTTCCGAATCATAAACCCTGGGTGGACAGGTCCGGTTGTGTTGCCTTGAATGCTCGCACCGCTGCCTACAACTCGGGCCTGGCATCAGGAAACGTGGATGTCCACAAGGTGGAGTCCTACAGACTGCGAAGGGTGGTGAAGGACGCAAAAAGGAGGTACAGAGACAAGATGGAGTCACAGATGGAGCAGCAGGACACCAGACGCTTGTGGCAGGGGCTACGGCCTGTAACCAACTACCGGAGCACCCCCCCCCCCCCACCCGAAAGTGCCGGCACCTCCCTAGCTGATGACCTGAACTCCTTTAACGCTCGTTTCAAGACGGGCAACGTCACACCAGGTCTGCCGACTGACAACACTGCCAGCGTGCTGGCTATCGAAGCTGAAGGGAGGTCCATCGCTGGGGATGAGTACACATTCTCGCTGTCCGAGCACGACGTGAGGAGGGCTCTGACACGGGTGAACACGAGGAAAGCTGCAGGCCCCGATGGCATCTCGGGGGCAAGTCCTGTGCTACGCAGCTAGCCCCGGTGCTCACTACAATATTCAACCTCTCCCTGGACAAGTCTGTGGTCCCTGCCTGCTTCAAAGGATCCGTCATTGTTCCGGTACCAAAGAATGCCTCTCCAGCCTGTCTGAATGACTACCGTCCGGTGGCCCTCTTACAATTCGCATACCGTCTGAACAGATCCAGGTTTTGCACACCGCTCTCTCTCATCTTGACAGCCAGAAGGGGGGCTTTGTGAGGATGCTGTTCATAGACTTCAGTTCAGCCTTCAACACGATAGTCCCCACCAGACTGGCCGAGAAGCTGCTGAAATTGAGGCTCAACACCCCCCTATGTGCCTGGGTCCTGGACTTTCTTACCACCAGGCCCCAGGTAGTCAAGATGGGAGGAAATACATCGAAGTCCCTCACCCTGAACACAGGATCCTCCCAGGATTGCGTCCTCAGCCCCCTACTGTACTGCCTGTACACACATGACTGTGCGGCTAGGTTCAGCTCCAATTCTATAATCAAGTTTGCTGATGACACTGTGGTCGTGTGCCTGATCTCCGATAACGATGAGAAGGCCTACCGGGAGGAGGTGGCTGATCTGGCACTCTGGTGTCAGGACAACAGCCTCCTCGTGAATATCAAAAAACCAAGGAGCTGATCGTGGACTTTAGATGGGCACAACATCCGAGGACGTACACACCATTGAAGATAAATGGGGATACTGTGGATAGGGCGAGCTGCTTTAAATACCTGGGAGTCCACATCTCAGAGGATCTGGCATGGACATCACACGCTGCAGAACTCGTGAGTAAGGCAAGGCAGCGCCTTTACCACCTCAGGCAAGTGTCTCTGAGGGTCCTCCAGTGCTTCTACTCAGCGGCTGTGGAAAGCATCTTGTCCGGAAATATCATGATTTGGTTTGGGAACGGCTCTACCCAGGACAAGAAGGCTCTGCAGAGAGTAGTGCGTTCGGCCGAACGTACTATGGGAACTACACTCGCCCCCCTGCAGGAACTATACATCAGAAGGTGTAACTCCAGAGCCAACAAGATCATGGGGGACCCCTTCCACCCCAGCAACGGACTGTTCCAGCTGCTACGGTCAGGCACACGCCTCCGTTGCCATGCTGTGAAATCGGAGAGGATGAGAAGGAGTTTCTTTCCAGAGGCCATTAGGACTGTAAACTCCTGTCTCTCCAGGAACTAATTTTACTGAACCTTTTTACTGTTGTGTCTTTTTTAGATTATTGTGTTTTTTTTCGGGTTTTTTCCTCCCACAAATATGCAATATGTGAATTTGTGTTTTTGTTCCATTCTGTTTTGTAGTTTTTATGCACAATCCATGAGCATTGCCACTTTTCATATCACTGCACATCTCGTATGTGTATGTGACGAATAAACTTGACTTTGACTGTGTTTGGTTAGGTTACAGATTCCCAGATATGCAATGATTACTTAAGTATTGATTCAGATCTTTTATCAACAATAGTTGTTAGACTAATCAGCCTGTACATATCTGCCCCTTGCATCAACTAGTGTGGAAACGGGCCCTTCAGCCAAACCTGCCCACACCGACCAACATGCCCCCTCTACACTAGTCCACATGCCCACATTTGGCCCATATCGGTATAAAACTTTTCTATCCATGTACCTGTCCAAATGTCTTTTAAATGTTGTTAACCTGCCTCAACTACCCCTTCTGGCAGCTTGTTCAAAATACCCACCACACTCTGTGTGAAAATGTTGCCCTCAGGTTGGTTCAAAGCTGAGTTGCTCTTGTAATATATTTGGGATAGGCACATGAATATGCAGGGAATGGAGGGATCTGGATTATGTGCAGGCAGAATAGTTGGCCTTGGCATCATGTTCGGTATGGACATTGTGGGCCGAAGGGCCTCTACTTGTGCTGCAGGGGTGAAAGTATAGGTGTTTTCCAAGAGATAAATTGAAATGCCTTCCACTGGGTGTGGATGTGGTGGGCTGAAGGGCCACATTCCTGTGCTGTACAACTAACTGTATGTTACTGGGACCCTTGATGAGTAACTAGCACTGCACACCTTGAAAAAAGACTCAAAGTGCTGGAGTAACTCAATGGGTCAGGCAGTAACTCAGCAAGTCGGGTAACGTCACTGGAGAATGTGGATAGGTGACGTTTCTGCGCAGGACCTTTCTCCAGAGTTGCACAACTGTTGGTTCAGAACCGATTCTGAAAAAATGTCCCAACCCGAAACATTACCGATCAACGTTCTCCTGGTTCTTTTCCAATAAAAGACACAAAGTGCTGGAGTAACTCAGCGGGTCAGGCAGCATCCCTGGAGAACATGGATAGGCGATGTTTCGGGTCAAGACCTTTCTTTAGACTGGAAGCTTCGGGTCGGGACACTTCTTCATCTGAAGAAGGGTCCCGACCCGGAATATCACCTATCCATGTTATCTAGCGATGCTGCCTGACCCGCTGAGTTACTCCAGCACTTTGTGTCTTTTATTGTAAACCAACATCTGCAGTTCCCAGTGTACACCTCATGGATCCATTCCACCATGGTGTGGGCTAGGTCAAAGGCCATTCTGGGGCTGGTGGCCAGCACTTCTGCTTTCCCACTCACAGATATCCACTCTCCAGAACCCTGTGCATCAGATCCCTGTGCCAGTCCCACCTTGCAGCTGAAAAATGGTGTTGGAGCCTACAAGTCGAATGGACTGAATATATTTGTTTGCATCAGTCTTCACAGTGGAAGACACCAGCAATGTGCCAGAAATTCAAGAGAGAAAGTGCAGAATTGAGTGCAGTCGCTATTACTGAGGGGAATGTGCTGAAGAGGAATTTCTTTAGTCAGAGGGTGGTGGATCTGTGGAACCCATTGCCACAGACGGCTGTGGAGCCCAGGACAAGAGAACACACAAATCAACCTCCCTTCCATTGATCAGAGTGGTGAATCTGTGGAATTCTCTGCCACAGAAGGTAGTTGAGGCCAGTTCATTGACTATATATAAGAGGGAGTTAGATGTGGCCCTTGTGGCTAAAGGGATCAGGGGGTATGGAGAGAAGGCAGGTATGGGATACTGAGTTGGATGATCAGCCATGATCATATTGAATGGTGGTGCAGGCTCGAAGGGCCGAATGGCCTACTCCTGCACCTATTTTCTATGTTTCTATGTTTCTAAAGACTTGTCCCCACCCAGTCATTCCTTCTTCTCCATGCTCCTGAACGGCAGAAGGTACAGAAGCTTGAAAGCGACACCACCAGACTCAGAAACAGCTTCTTCCCCTCTGTTATCAGGCTTCCAAAACATTGTTCCATAGGCTAGGATACTGTCCGATTAGCGTCTACCCATTGCGGACATTGGACTTTGTGGAAATGATGCGCCACAATGCTGAGAACTTTATTCTGCACTCTCTATCTTTGCTCGACATATTGTACTTGAGTTTGACTTGATTGTATTTATATAACATTATCTGATCTGTTTGGACAGCATGCAAAATAAAGCTTTTCACTGCAATTCAGTGCACGTGACAATAATAAATCCTAAACCTACACACAGATATTATATTAAAAAAATCAATAAATTAGGAAACACATGACCAGTGCAAAATAAAAACTGAAGTCATTAGTGCAACCAAAGACGGGTCACATTTCACAGTTGAGGTTAATATTGTGCAGTGCTCAAGACCCTGATGGTAATTGGGAAGAAGCTGCTTCTGAATCTGGTGGGCACGGTTCTCAGGCTCCTGTACCTTCTCTGGAACGTCAGAGGTTATGGGGAGACCTGATAGAAGAATATCAAATTATGAGAGGCACTGATAGGGTAGACAGTCAGAACCTTTTACCCTAAATGGAAAAATGAAATACCATAGATGGCATAGCATTAAGGTGAGAGGGGCAAAGTTTAAAGAAGATGTTCAGGGCAAGTCTTTTTACACAGAGGGTGGTGAGTGCCTGGAATGTGCTGCCGGGGATGGTGATTGAAGCAGATATGTTAGTGGCTTTTAAAAGACTTTCTGGTAGGCATATGGATATGCAGGAAATGGAGGAATATGGATTATGTGCAGACAGATCAGTGATGGTCTTAGCATTATGTTCGGCACAGACATTGTGGGTCGAAGGGCCTGTTCTTGTGCTGTACTGTTCTGTGTTCTGTGGTCGGAGTAAGTCTGGACAAGGCGGTGTTGGTCTTTGATGATGCTGGCAGCCTTTGTGAAGCAGAAACTCCTGTCGATCCCCTCGATGGTGGGGAGGTCAGTACCCATAATGGACTGGGCAGTTTTCACCACTCCCTGTAATCTCCTTTGTTCCTGGGCGATCGAGTTGCAGAAATTGGGACATCGGTGAACTTTCCTTGTCATTGCATGATGTATGAGGAACTAGAGTTGAACACCAATATCTATATTACTAAAAGTCTGTTCTTGACCGGTTTTGGCCATCTGTGCTGCGATTTCCGAGAGAACGCCGCCACCTACGGCCGTCATTTTTGGCCACCTTGCTCAGAGCCCCCCTCCGCTGCATGTGTGCCCAGGACTTTTCCCGTCGATTAAAAATGACAGAGATATTAATGTTTTTACAAAATTCCCCATTCTCTCTGCTGGCGGCAGGGGGGAGGGACTATAAAACCAGGAAGTGGTGTGCCACACAGTCTCTTCAAGATGGAGGAAGGCAGAGGGTCACGTTTCTCTGAGCTGTGAATAACACTGAACACATGTCTACTCAAATGTATGTGCCCTTAGTGGTTCTAAAATGCTTGCAGAATGTGTCTATTGGTTCTAAAGCTTGCAAAAAAAGTGTCTATTGGTTCTAAAGCTTGCAAAAAAATGTCTATTGGTTCTAAAGCTTGCAAAAAGTGGCTCTATTGGTTCTAAAGCTTGCAAAAAGTGCCTATTGGTTCTAAAGCTTGCAAAAAAATAGTCTATTGGTTCAAAAGCTTGCAAAAAATGACTATTGATTCTAAAGCTTGCAAAAAATGTCTATTGGTCCTAAAATGCTTGCAAAAGTATGTCTATTGGTTCTAAATCTGGCAAAAATATGTCTATTGGTTCTAAAGCTTGCAAAAATATGTCTATTGGTTCTAAAGCTGGCAAAAATATGTCTATTGGTTCTAAAGCTGGCAAAAAATATGTCTATTGGTTCTAAAGCTGGCAAAAATATGTCTATTGGTTCTAAAGCTTGCAAAAAAATGTCTATTGGTTCTAAAGCTTGTAAAAAAATGTCTATTGGTTCTAAAGCTTGCAAAAAAATAGTCTATTGGTTCAAAAGCTTTCAAAAAGTGTCTATTGGTTCTAAAGCTTACAAAAAAACGACTATTGGTTCTAAAGCTCGCAAAAAAAATGACTATTGGTTCTAAAGCTTGCAAAAAGTGTCTATTGGTTCTAAAGCTTGCAAAAAAATGTCTATTGGTTCTAAAATGCTGGCAAAAAAATGTCTATTGGTTCTAAAGCTTGCAAAAAATGTCTATTGGTTCTAAAGCTTGCAAAAAAAATGACTATTGCTTTTAAAGCTTGCAACAAATGTCTATTGGTTCTAAAGCATGCAAAAAAATGTCTATTGGTTCTAAAGCTTGCAAAAAAATGACTATTGGTTCTAAAGCTTGCAAAAAAAATGACTATTGGTTCTAAAGCTTGCAAAAAATGTCTCTTGGTTCTAAAGCTTGCAAAAAATGTCTATTGGTTCTAAAGCTTGCAAAAAATGTCTATTGGTTCTAAAATGGTTCATACTAGCGCTCCAGAAAGCCCTCCCTCCTCTCCCTCCCCCCCGGTTGGCTTCGCTTGGGAGTGTCTTGAAATTGAAAGGCACTACTTACTGCAAATGGTGGCATGAAGTTGAAAGGCACTACTTACTGCAAATGGTGGCTTGGGAGCTTTGGCTTGAAGTTGAAAGGCACTATTACTGCAAATGGTGGCTTGGTTGCTTTGGCTTGAAGTTGAAAGGCACTACTTACTGCAAATGGTGGCTTGGTTGCTTTGGCTTGAAGTTGAAAGGCACTACTTACTGCAAATGGTGGCTTGGGTGTGGCTTGAAGTTGAAAGACACCACTTACTGCAAATGGTGGCATGAAGTTGAAAGGCACTACTTACTGCAAATGGTGGATTGGTTGCTTTGGTTTGAAGATGAAAGGCACTACTTACTGCAAATGGTGGCTTGGGAGCTTTGGCTTGAAGTTGAAAGGCACTATTACTGCAAATGGTGGCTTCATTGCTTTGGCTTGAAGTTGAAAGGCACTACTTACTGAAAATGGTGGCTTGGCTGCTTTGGCTTGAAGTTGAAAGGCACTACTTCCTGCAAATGATGGCTTGGGTGTGGCTTGAAGTTGAAAGGCACTACTTACTGCAAATGGGGGGCGTGGGTGCATTGGCTTGAAGTTGAAAGGCACTACACTGCAAATGGTGGCATGAAGTTGAAAGGCACTACTTACTGCAAATGGTGGCTTGGGTGCAATGGCTTGCAGTTGAAAGGCGTTACTTACTGCAAATGGTGGCATGAAGTTGAAAGGCACTACTTACTGCAAATGGTGGCTTGGTTGCTTTGGCTTGAAGTTGAAAGGCACTACTTACTGCAAATGGTGGCTTGGGAGCTTTGAAGTTGAAAGGCACTACTTACTGCAAATGATGGCTTGGGTGTGGCTTGAAGTTGAAAGACATCACTTACTGCAAATGTTGGTTTGGGTGTGGCTTGGAGTTGAAATACACCACTTACTGCAAATGGTGGCATGAAGTTGAAAGGCACTACTTACTGCAAATGGTGGCTTGGTTGCTTTGGCTTGAAGTTGAAAGGCACTACTTACTGCAAATGGTGGCTTGGGAGCTTTGACTTGAAGTTGAAAGGCACTACTTACTGCAAATGATGGCTTGGGTATGGCTTGAGTTGAAAGGCACTACTTACTGCAGATGGTGGCTTGGGTACAATGGCTTGAAGTTAAAATGCATTACTTACTGCAAGTGGTGGCATGGGAGCTTTGGTTTGAAGTTGAAAGGCACTACCTACTGCAAATGGTGGCTTGGGAGCATTGGCTTGAAGTTGAAAGGCACTACTTACTGCAAATGGTGGCTTGAAGGTGAAAGGCACTACTTACTGCAGATGGTGGCATGGAGTTGAAAGGCACTACTTACTGCAAATGGTGGCTTGGGTGCTTTGGCTTGAAGTTAATAGGCACTACTGTAAATGCACCTGTTTGCACTGTATATTGATTTTAGATAAAACGCTACCACTTACGGCTGTGATTTTTGGCCATCTTACTCAGTCCCCCTCCGCTGAGCAGAAGCAGAGAATTCTTCCCTTCAATGAAAAATAAAAGTGTTATTAGTTTTATAATTTTTTTTGATAATCTCTCTCCTGTCAATCACTCCATGAAAGCCACACCTTTTCCGGTGGGGGGGAGGGGAGGGGTTATAAAACCCGGAAATGTGGGTGTGGCTCAGTCTCTGCAAGATGGAGGAGGGAGAGGTCACGACTCGCTGTCTTAAGTGGCTTTGCACCCTACTTCAAATGGTTAGAAACTGCACTTGAATTTGGTGGCCTTGCACCCTGCTAGAAGTGGTAAGAAACTGCACTTGAATTTGGTGGCCTTATACCCTGCTTGAAATAGAATTTCAAGGACTAGCCGTGAGTCAACTACCAGCCCACCAGCCGTGAGTGAGTGAGTTGCCAGCACAACAGGCTTGATTGACTGAGACGCCAGCCCAAGAATCCACTTGGCGCACAATTTGCATACTAGCCCTCTGGAAACCAGTCCCTTCAGCCCAAAACACCCATACTAGCGCTCCAGAAAGCCCCCCCCCCCTTTATTGGTGGAGAGGTGGAATATTGCGTTGGATGACCAGCCCTCCTGTGTGATGCTGGGACCCAACGGGTCCCACTTAGTCTAGTATATGATACAATTTCCTTCCCAACCATTAAACAATCCTCCCATAGCTTCGGTGTCATTCCGATCTCCCAACCTACCTCATTGTGGACCTAGCAGTTTTTCTCTGTAACTATAGTGCTGTAACACTATACCCTGCACTCTGGTCATCTCTCTGTGCATTACCTGTTGCAGTTGTATATGACTTGATTGTACGTGTGCAGAATGATTTGAATAGATAGCATGTAAACAAACCTCTTCACTGTCTCAAGGTGATAATAATAAACCAACATGAACCAAAGAGTGCAGTGAAGATTTATGAGGATGTTGCCAGGACTTGAGGTTCTGGGCTATAGGGAGAGTCAAGAGTGTTTTATCGTCATATGCAGGGCTGCCAACTATCACGCTTTGAGCGTGAGACTCACGCCCTCAAGCAAACTCTCACGCCCTCACGCTCATCAGATATTTCTCACGCTCAGTGGTGAGAAATTTTGTGATCAACGAAAATTTTAAAACTCGGATAAACTGCATGGTCCGCAGGTGTTGGAGAGCCGGGGCTGAGGGAGGGATGGGAGCAGAACCAGCGGCCAGAACATATGCGGGGAGCCGGGACGGACGAGTGTTTGCTGGGGCCGGCGTGCCGCTCGCTGCAGCTCTGGCCATGGAGCACTCTGTAAGTAAGTAAGTAAGTTTTATTAATATAGCACGTTTTAAGTCAACTCGCATTGACACCAAAGTGCTTTACATAAATTAAATAATAAGTTCCATTACAAACCATAGAAAAAGGTTAAAAAAAAATAAATAAAATGGACACACACATTATCGAGTTCAACACAAGCGTCCCCCCACAGCAGAATCAAAACATTTCCACTGTGGGGAAAGGCACCAGAAAGTTAAGTCCTCTTCCTCTGTGAAACACCCGAGGTCGGGGCCCATTTGTGGCCGTGCAGCCAGTCCGATGATTTTCAGGGCCCTCTTGCCGTGAAGATGGAACTTCGGCGTCGGGTGAAACATTCCTCAGCGGCTTGGAAAAGTCTGGAGCGGCTGCCTCCTCCCCAGAGACCGGGGCACTCGTAGTCCTCAGGCCGCGCCGGTTGGAGCTCCGACCCCGGCGAACTCGATCCCTGACTCTGCGGCGCTCCAAATCCAGCGCCGCCCGCGGCCGGACCCCGCAGCCCCAGCTCCGCGATGTTGGGATCGACGGCCACAACGCTCCGGAGCTTACCGCACGGCGACCCGGTAAGGCATCGCCCGCTCCGTGTTGGTATCCAGCGCTGCGCCACCGCTGCCGAAGCTGTAGTCCCGGCCGGTCCCGACAGGAAACGCCACTCCATTCTCGATGGTAGGCCGCGAGGACGAGGCGAAGAAGCAGCTTGGAGGGATGCTGCCTCTCCGACCAGGTAGGTGACTAAGAAATAAAGTTTCCCCCTTCCCCACCCCCCACATAGAAGACCTCCACTAACATTTTTTAACAGGACTTAAAATAACATAAAATAAAAAAAGGTGTAGAGACGGACTGCGGGCAGGCTGCCATACACAGACGGCGCACACTCCCGCACATCCGCCACTCTGGACAGTGCATGTCCTGGGCGTCAGAAGCGTTGTGCGCTGCCGCTGCCGCGAGAGTCTCTGTGCCAAAGGGACAGACTCTCAAAGGGAGGTGGAGAGAGAGAGAGGGGGGAAGGAGACAGGGAGACAGTGGGGAGAGAGAGAAGGGGGGGGGGGTGAGAGGGGAGAGACGGGGGGAGTGAATGGAGAGAGAAGAGGGAGAGGGGGGGGGAAGTGAGAGAGGGGTGAGAGGAAAGAAAGAGGGAAGAGAGAGAGAGGGGTTGGAGAGGGAGGAGAGGGTAGGAGAGAATGGGAGAGAGAAGGGGAAGAGAGAGGGGTGGTAAAAGAGAGAGGGGGAGAGGGGGAAAGAGAGAAACGGGGGAAAGAGAGAGATAGGGGGGGCAAAGAAAAAGAGATAGAGACAGGAGAAAGAGAGGGGAGAGAGGGCAAGGGGAAGAATGAGGTAGGAGGGAGAAATGGGGAAGAGAGGAGGAGAGAGGGGGGAAGAGAGAGAGGTGAGAGGAGAGACAGAGAGAGAGGGGAAAGAGAGAGGGTAGAGTGTGTGGAGAGGGGGAGATAGAGAGGGAGGGAGAAAGAGGTTGGGGGAAGCGAGGGAGAGAGAGGAGAGAGAGGGGGAGAGAGTTAGGGGAGAGAGTTAGGGGAAAGAGGGGAGGGAGAGAGAGGGGACAAGAGTGAGGGGGAAGAGTGAGGTGGGAGAGAGGGGGGAAAGAGAGGGGGAGAGAGAAGAGAGGGAAGGGGAGAGAGAGAGGGGGAGACAGGGGAGAGAGGGGGTGAGAGGAGAGAAAGAGAGGGAGAGAGAGAGAGGGGAAAGAGAGGGGGAGGGGAGAGATAGAGGGGGAGAGAGAGAGAGGAGGGTTGAGAGGAGAGAGAGCGGAAGAGAGGGGGTGGATCAGGCTGCGGCTCGGTGCATCCTGGAGGACAACCAGTGGCTGCTGGAAGTAAGTACCAAGCACTGGGTAGAAACAGTGGAAGGTAGTGGACTTCAAATGGGGGTGGTTGGAGAAAGCATCCTGCTTGCCTGCTAGATTTTCACTTACTGTAACTGCGGGAAAAATGTTCCCGATGTTGGGGGCGTTCAGAACCATGGGTCACAGTTTAAGAATAAAGGGGGGGGGGGCAGTTAGGACTGAGATGAGGTCAAACTTTCTTCACGTAGAGAGTTGTGAATCTGTGGAATTCTCTGCCACAGAAGGCAGTGCAGGCCAATTCACTGGATGTTTTCAAGAGAGAGTTACATTTAGTTATTGGGGCTAACGACATCAATGGATATGGTGAAAAAACAGAAAAGAGGTACTGATTTTAGATGACTAGCCATGATCATATTGAATGGCAGTGCTGGCTCGAAGGGCCGAATGGCCTATTCCTGCACCTATTTTCTATGTTTCTATGCTTGAGTATATGGCAATAAAACTCAATCACTTGATTTTGAAGCATTCATGCATGGTGGAGGTATAATGTTGTCATAGAGTGATATAGTGTGAAAACAGGCCCTTCGGCGCAACTTGCCCACACCCGGCAACATGTCCCAGCTACACTACCTGCTTTTGGTCCATACCTCCAAACCTGTCCTATCCATGTATCAGTCTAACTTTTTCTTAAATGTTGGGATGGTCCCTGCCTCAACTACCTCCTCTGGCAGCTTGTTCCATACACCCATCACCCTTTGTGTGGATAAAGTTACCTCTTAAAAATACTTCATACAAAAAACCATACTTCTACAGTGCACTAAAACATGATTTGAATACATCAAATTTCAAAAAGTTCCTATCCTTCTTCCACACCCTCTCCCCACTCAGTTGCTCCACTCCCTCACCGGGTACCCCCAAGGCCAGTGATCAGTGATCGCACAGCCTCCCCCCTTTCAAAAAATGCTCCAATCCAATTTAAAGCATATATATTGCATTCAAGTGTAAGTTATAAGACTCGCTACAGTATGCACCATATTGCACAATTTCAAGCTGAAAAATGCAAATGTTCCGTACCAACGGAACCAAATGTTCCATACCAACTCCCTCCCCCCCCCCCCCCCCCCCCCCCCCCGGTCGCGATACTCCCTCGGGCTTGGTCTCTCGCAAATTTCTCACTCCCAACTCTCACCCAATGTTGGCAGCCCTGTCATATGTCCCAGATAGAACAATGACATTCTTCCTTGCTGCAGCACAACAGAATATGTAAACATAGTACACTGTAAACAATATAATGAGAGGAAAAAAACCGTCCAGTGTGTATATATACCATTACTCACAAATACATATATATATATATTTAATAGCCTGGTGGCTGTGGGGAAGAAGCTGTTCCTGAACCTGGACGTTACAGTTTTCAGTCTCCTGTACCTTCTTCCCGATGGCAGGAGTGAAATAAGGGTTTTGTGGGTCTCTGATGTTGCTGGAGCTGCCTGTTTGAGGTGGCGACTCTGGTAAATCCCTTTGATGGTGGGGAGGTCAGAGCCGGTGATGGACTGGGCAGAGTTCATAACTTTTTGTAGTCAAGGCCGGATTTACGTATAAGCTTGACAAGCTTAAGCTTAGGGCCTCGCAATCTAGGGGGGCGTCGTAGAGCCGGATTTACCACTAGGCTTCATAGGCTGAAGCCTAGGCCCTCGAAATCTAGGGGGCCTCCGGCCAAGGCAGGACACCTGCCGTTCAACTCTGGGCGGGCCCCCCTCTCTATCTCTCTCTCTCTCTCCGCCCGCCATCCCTATCTGTGTCCGGGCCGCCGGGTCACCGCTCTCCGCTCGCTCCTCATCCGCCGGCATGGCAGGCCGCCCTGCACATGCGCACTGCTACGGCCAGCACATCCTCCCTCCCTGCACATGCGCACAACCACGGCCAGCACATCATCGGCCGCCCTGCGCATGCGCACTGCCACGGCAGCTGGTCGGCGCTGGGTACTTTCTCCCTCGCTTTGAATTGTGGGAGATCTGGCCGCCATTGCTGTCCGGTCGCCGCCTCTCCGCGACCGCCGAAATCTAACGCAGAATCACTCCCTGACCCAGGATCTGGAGTAACTCCCTGGAGTAACTCTTGCTTCTGGTTTCCTGGTCATCCATAAATATTCTAAATGGAATTTAAACTGGAGGTGGTGGAGGGCTGAACAATAACAGCCTATTGCATTTTATCTGTTTATTTATTGTGTATATATATGGTCTATGGTATATAAACACACTGAACTTTTATCTCCTGTTCTGTATTATGTTTACATATTCTGTTGTGCTGCAGCAAGCAAGAATTTCATTGTCCTATCTGGGACACATGACAATAAAACTCTCTTGATTCTTGACTTGGACTTAAGCAAAAAAGGGTTCTTGGGGAAAAAAGAGGTACCTTAAATTTATTTACGTCTGGTTGGGTAACTATGGTAGGGTGAAGATTATTCCATGCTCTAATTGTGCAAGGGAACTCCATAGAGCAGCTAGCAACTCTGGATAGAAGAAATTGGGTGACGTTTCGGGTAGATACCCTTCTTTAGCCAAGATGGCGGCGCTGCCTTAGCAGCTGCGGCTCGCCTGCAGTCCGTTTGTTTTTTGTTTTTTTTGTTTGTTCTTTTGCCCTGTTTTAGTTAATTTTTGGTTTTATTTTTATTTTATTATGTTGTGTATGGGTGTGGGGGGGAGAAACATGTTTTTGGTCTCTTCCTTCGGGGGGATGCGACTTCTCTTGTCGTATCCCCCCTGTCCGTCTCCGTCTGTGCCGAGGACTAATGGCGGAGCTGGCGGCCTCGGTGCTGGGGCAGCGTTCCAGCGGCAACATCGGAGCTGCGGCGTTCGGGCGGCAGCGGCAGCGGCGACCCGGCATCAGAGCTGTGGCATTCTGGCGGCTGCGGCGACCCGGCATCGGAGCTGTGGCGTTCCAGTGGCAGCGGCGACCTGGCATCGGAGCTGTGGCGTTCCAGCGGCAGCGGCGACCTGACCTCGGTGGACGACAGCGTCGGGAGCTCACAGGTCGCCTCGGTGCAGAGGGAGAACAAGGAGGGAAGAGACGAGGACTTTAAGATTTTTGCCTTCCATCACAGTGAGGAGGTGCCTGGTGAACTCACTGTGGTGGATGTTAAATTTGTGTTTATTGTGTGTTTTTGTCATTTTTATTATATGTACTGCAAGGCACGAAATTTCGTTCAGACTGGAAGGTCTAAATGACAATAAAGGATACTTTACTTTAGACTCCCTCTGGTTTTAGTGTTTTTAGTTTAATTTAAAGATACAGTGTGGAAACAGGCCCTTCGGCCCACCGAGTCCACGCTGCCCATCGATCACCCGTACACTAGTTCTACCCCACACATTAGCGGAGTAAGTCAAGAGTGTTTTATTCTCTCATGTCCCAGTTAGAACAATGAAATCCTTACTTGCAGCAGCATAACAGAATATGCAAACATAGTACTCTGTAAACAATGTTATAAATGAGAAAATAAAACGGTGTATATTTATATATGAATATATAACTATATAAATATATATGTGTGTGTGCGTGTGTATAATATATATACCCACACACACACAATTTCCCTCCTGGGATTAATAAAGTTCTATCGTATAGTATCGTGTGTGTAGGAAGGAACTTCAGATGCTGGTTTAAACTGAAGATAGACACAAAAAGCTTGAGTAACTCAACAGGTCAGACAGCAGGTGTTCAAAAGGGAACTGCAGATGCTGGAATATCGAAGGTACACAAAATTGCTGGGGAAACTCAGCGGGTGCAGCAGCATCTATGGAGCGAAGGAAATAGGCGACGTTTCGGGCCGAAACCCTTCTTCAGACTGATGGGGGGTGGGAGAAAGAAGGAAAAGGGGAGGAGGGGGAGGAGCCCGAGGGCGGGCGGATGGGAGGGTGGGAGGAGACAGCTAGAGGGTTAAGGAAGGGGAGGAGACAGCAAGGGCTAGCAAAATTGGGAGAATTCAATGTTAATGCCATACGGACGCAAGGTCAGACAGCATCTCTGGACAAAAGGAATTTGCGTTGGGTCCGAAATAGGTTCCTGCATACCTTTGGAATGTGGAGGAAACACGAGCACCTGGAGAAAACCCATGCGATCAAAGGGAAAAGGAGCAAAATCTGTACAGACAGCACCCATATTCAGGATCAATTCAGGGTCTCTGGCACTTTTAGGCAGCAACTTTATGGCCAATGTACTGCCCTATAGTCTTGAATTTAATTAAAACATACAGTAGCTGTAAAGGGGGACATAGCATCGCTTGGAGATTTAAAACTGAAAATGGATATTTTCATTTTTTTAATAACCAAAGTTATCAACGTATAATTTTTTTGTGTGTTGGAAAACAAAATATGGTGGCACAGCTGGTAGACTTGCTGCCTCACACGCCAGAGATCTGTGTTGGATCCTGTCCTCGGGCACTGTCTGTGTTGAATTTGCACATTCTCCCTGCAAGCGTGTTGGTTTCCTCTCACATCCCAAAGACACAGTGGCTTTGTAGGTTAACTTGACTCTGTAAAATTGCCCCTAATGTGTAGGGAGTGGGTGAGGAAAGTGGGAACTTGTGTGAATGGGTGCTAGACAAAAATGCTGGAGAAACTCAGCTGGTGAGGCAGCATCTATGGAGCGAAGGAAATAGGCGACGTTTCCGATCGAGACCCTTCTTCAGACTGATGTGAGGGTGGGGGGGGACGGGAAGAAGAAAGAAAGAGGTGGAGACAGTGGGCTGAGGGAGAGCTGGGATGGGGAGGAGAAAGCAGGGACTACCTGAAATTGTAGAAGTCAATGTTCATACCGCTGGGGTGTAAACTGCCCAAGTGAAATATGAGGTGCTGCTCCTCAAATTTACAGTGGGCCTCACTCTGGCCATGGAAGAGGCCCAAGACAGAAAGGTCGGATTCGGAATGGGAGGGGGAGTTGAAGTGCTGAGCCACCGGGAGATCAGATTGGTTATTGCGGACCGAGCGGAGGTGTTGGGCAAAGCGATCGGCAAGCCTACGCTTGGTCTCACCGATGTAGAGCAGCTGACACCTAGAGCAGTGGATGCAATAGATGAGGTTGGAGGAGGTGCAGGTGAACCTCTGCCGCACCTGGAAAGACTACTTGGGTCCTTGAATGGAGTCAAGGGGGGAGGTAAAGCAACAAGTGTAGCATTTCCTGCGGTTGTAAGGAAAAGTGCCAGGAGAGGGGGTGGTTTGGTTGGGAAGGGACAAATTGACCAGGGAGTTACGGAGGGAGCGGTCTCTGTGGAAAGCCAACGGGAGGAGATGGGAAGATGTGGCCAGAGATGGGATCCCATTGGTGGACAAAAATGCTGGAGAAAATCAGCGGATAAGGCAGCATCTATGGAGCGAAGGAATAGACGATGTTTCGGGTCGAGACCCTTCTTCAGATTGATGTTGGGGAGACACACGAAAAAGAAAGGAAGAGGCGGAGACAGTAGGCTGTGGGAGTGCTGGGAATGGGAGGGGAAGGAGGGAGGAAGCAAGGACTACCTGAAATTAGAGAAGCTAATGTTCATACCGCTGGGGTGTAAACTACCCAAGCAAATATGAGGTGCTGCTCCTCCAATATGCGGTGGGCCTCACTCTGGCCATGGAGGAGGCCCAGGACAGAAAGGTCGGATTCGGAATGGGAAGGGGAGTTGAAGTGTTGAGCCACCGGGAGATCAGGTTGGTTATTGCGAACTGAGTGGAGGTGTTGTGTGAAGCGATCGCCAAGTCTGCGCTTGGTCTCACCGAGGTTGATCAAATGCTGAATAATCCAACCACATTTTTGTTTGGAAGTGGAAAGAAATAATAGAAATTGGATTCATTGCAATGTGTAAAAAGAGTTGAGATACAGTATTATAATTTTGCTGCATGTCATTGTGGTATATATCATGTCTTGATTGGTGAATATGTATAGTTTGTGACTTTATTTGAAGCAGAAATAATATGTGAATGCTTCATTGAGCATGATTCCGACTGGTAACTACGCACTTCGTCCGAGCACATTATCGCACGCGTCACGCAAGCCGTCTTAAATGACCACCTAAACTGTCATTTGGCAACTTAAAAAGCTGCCAAGGTTGCCCGGTTGACAACAGAGAAAAAAAATTAAGTGAGAGCCCTGCAAGGTGTATGATATTTTTGACACTGTCATAGGCCTTTCTTACATATGCTGTCACAACGCACTGTAGTCTCTAAACAACCCTTCAGTAATTTTCCTTGCCCTCCATTTCAGAATAATAGTGTTTTAAGCCAATAACTCGACACTCGCACTGGCAATAAATAAATAAATAAAAAGCGCAGCTTTCCAGCCCCTTATCTCATTGGCCACGCTCGGCTGCAAATCGGTGTCAATCTGGTGGACAATCTTCATCTAGTCGTGGGGGTGGGGGATTAGGAGGGGCCTCACAAGTGGAACATCTTAGGGCCTCTCTTCATCTACATCCGGCCCCGTTTGTAGTCTAATTCGCTCCTGGGCGTTCAAGTTGCCGAACCAGGTCGTGGTGCAACCAGTCAATATGCTCTCTACTGTACACCTGTAGATGTTCAAGTCAATCCTCTCTGACATACCAAATCTCCGTAATCTTCTCAGGAAGTAGAGGCGTTGATGTGGTTTCTTTATAATTGCATCAGTGTGCTGGATCCAGGAAACATCTTCGGAAATATGCACTCCCAGGAATTTAGAAACATAGAAAATAGGTGCAGGAGTAGGCCATTCGGCCCTTCGAGCCTGCACCGCCATTCAATATGATCATGGCTGATCATTTTGAATTTGAATTTGAACAATTTGAAGTTTTTTCACTCTCTCCACCATCATCCTGTTGATATAAACAGGAATGTGGGTCCTAATCCTTCTCTTCCAAAGTCCACAATCAATTCATTGGTCATACTGGTTGAACAAGCTAGGACTTTCTTCCTTGCCTACAGGAGGATGAGGGATGATGTTATAGAGGTGTATAAAGTCATGAGGAGATTAGACAGGATGAATACACCAAATTTTTCCCAGAGTAGGGGAATCAAGAATTAGAGGACATAGGTTTAAGGGGAAGTATTTAATAGGAACCTGAGGGGCAACATTCATACTTATTCACACACAAGGGTGGTGGGTGTATGGGATGAGCTGGCAGAGGAGGCAGTTAAGGCAGGTACTATCACAGCATTAAAAATACATTTGGACAGATAATGGATAGGAAAGGTTTAGGGGCCAGACGCAGGCAGATGGGGCCTGTTGTGCAAGTAGGGCAAGTAGGGCTGAAGGGCCTGTTTCCGTGCTGTGTGAATTCCAATGGTGGTTGCGCAGTGGTTAAATTACCAGGTTAGTAATCCATATCTCACCATGGCAACTGTAGAATTTAAATTCATTAATAATCTGTAATTTGGAAACATTTGATCCCAGTAACAGTGCACCAACAGCCTGCGAAAGCAATGCAGTTGCACCATAACATCCATCACTACTAATATCCTTCAAGGCAGAATGTTTTAGTTTATTAGAGATACAGCATGGAAACAGGCCTTTGGCCCACCATGTCCACACTGACCATCGATCACCCGTTCACACTAGCTGTACGTTTTCACACTGTCTCATCCATGCCCTACACTCTGGGGGGCAATTTACAGAGGCCAGTTAACCTACAAATCCGCACATCTTTGATGTGGGAGGAAACCAGAGCAGTCACAGGAACATGCAAACTCCACACAGACAAAACCCGAGGTCAGGATGGAACCTGAGTATCTGGCGCTGTGAGGTAACGGCTCTAGCGCTGTGCCACTGCGCCCCCTCTGCTGTTTTTGCCCAATCTGGTCCCTGTTTGACACAACCGCTGTGGTTGACTCTTTACTACCCTGTCAAATGGCCCAGCCATCCACTTGCTTCAGGGATAATTACGGCTGAGCCATTAACGCTGGTGTTGATGGTTATGCCCAATCACCTGATATAAAGCTATTGCAAATTAAACATGTTGCCTGTGCAGAGTTGAATTTAGTTTATTGTCACGTGTACCGAGGTGCAGTGAAAAGCTTTTTTGTTGTGTGCTATCCAGTCAACAGAAAGACAATACATGATTACAATCGTGCTCAGCATGTGTATATATATATATACACACGTGTTCGCAAACCCGGAATGATGACATGATGAAGAATGCAGTGAATGACAAGTATTTGTGGTGAGCCGTTATCTATCTGTGTGGTTCAGACTGAAGTGGGCTGAATGTGGATTTGATGTTCAGGTTTATTGTCATGTGTAAGGTACTGTGATTTGCATGCTCTCCAATCTGATCAGATAATACCATACATAGATACAATCAGTCCAATATCAAGTACAGTAGGTAGAGCAAAGGGGAAGCTACAGAGTGCATATTATAGTTGTCGGCATTGTAGTGCATCAGTTCCAGAGACAAAGTCCAATGTCCGCACTGGCCACCACCGATTGATAAACATCTGCAGCATCTTACTGCGGATGTTGAAAGAGCGGAGCCTCCTCAGAAAGTACAGATGGCTCTGTCCCTTCTTGTACAGTGCCTCAGAGTTCCTCGACCAGTCCAGTTTACTGTCCAGGTAAACTCCAAGGTACTCCTGGGTAATCTGCTCATCCACATCCTTGATGGAGCCGGGGGACAGCGGTGTTCCTCTCCTCCTAAACTCCACCACTAACTCCTTAATCTTGCTGGTGTTGAGCGGCAGGCGGTTCAGCCCAGACAGTCATACAGCGTGGAAACAGGCCCTTCGGTCCAACTTGCCCACATTGTCCAACATGCCCCATCTCCACTAAGTTTAAGTTGAGAGGGGAAAGATTTAATGGGAACCTGAGAGGCATTTTTACATAGAGGGCAATGAGTATATGGAACAAACTGCCAGAGGAGTTTGTTGAGGCAGGTACAATAACAACATTTAAAAGATACTTGGACAGGTACATGGATATGGAAAGGTATAGAAGAATATAGACCAAATGGGGGCAAGTGGGACTAAGATGGGGCATCTTTGTCGGTGTGGACAAGTTGGGCTTGTTTCCATGCTATGTGAATCTATGACCGTAACCACAAGAGTTGAAAAAAGATAGCACATTTGATGTAACTCTGTCAAGGTCATAACCACAGGCTTGCAGGTGCAAGATTCTTAAAATTACCCAACCGCATAAAACATGACTAAAATCGAGAATCAAGAATTGCCAAAGATAGACACAAAATGTGTGTCAGGCAGTGTCTGTGGAGAAAAAGGATGTTTTGGACCCTTCTTCAGATTGGAAGTAGGTGTCCGGGGGGGGGGGGGGGGTGGGGGGGGTGCGGGAAGGAATTGGGGGGGGGGGGGGTGGGGGGGGTGGGGGGAAGAAAAGCTGGAGGCAAGGAAAGACCATGATCAATCAGGACCAGCCACAACTGGCCTCTGGCAGGCTGGTGCCCTGGTAGGCCCAATGTTGGCTAGGGAAGGTGCGATCCCAAGAGAAGCAATGTGGTGAACTGTGGAACTGGTTAATTGACTTGGGTGAAGGGAGGGAGGAGGGGAGGTGAGTGCAGGTGGCAGTTACTTAAAATTTGAGAATTGAACGTTCATGTTGCTGGGTTGTAAGCTACCCAAGCAGAATGTGGTGCCGTTCTACCCATTTGTGTGTGACATCACTCGGACATGAGTGGAAGAGGCCCAGGACGGAAAGGTCAGTGTGGGAATAGGAAGGGGAGTTGAAATGGTTTGCAACCCGGACATCCCATAGGCTAGGCAGACTGAGCACAAGTGTTCAGCAAAACGGTTGTCGAGTCTACATTTTGGTGTTGCCTGAGGGGGTGGTGCAGGAGGCCACATCGGGAACACCAAATAGAGTAGATGAGGTTAGAGGAGGTACATGTGGACCTCTGCCTCACCTGAACGGACTGTCGGGGTCCCTGGATGGAGTCAAGGGAGGCGGTATAAGGACAGGTGTTGTATCTCCTGCGGTTGCAGGGGATGGGGTGGTTTGGGTGGGATTTACTGATCGCAAGTAGTTACTCCAGCACTTCATGTCTGTCTTTGGTGTAAACCAGCATCTGCAGCTCTTTGTTTCTTTGTTTAACTACCAACTGTACCAATAATTCAATTCTTACTTGCAGTAGCATTTTGGGCCTGTAAACATAACATGCATCGATAACACATTATAAACAACAATGCAATATATTTGTGACTCCAATACTAGTGCAAAAAAAGCCCAAAGTCCTTACTGCAGCCAGTCCATAGTTCATAGCTGAGGTTAGTGTTGTGCAGTGTTCAAAAGGCTGATGGTTGTTGGGAAGAAGCTGTTCTTGAACCTGGAGGTCACGGTTCTCAGGTTCCCATAGTGGGAGAGTCTAGAACCAGAGGGCACAGCCTCAGAATAAAAGGACATACCTTTAGAACACAATAGAGGGAGGAATTTATTTAGCCAGAGAGTGATGAAACTGTGGAATTCATTGCCACAATGGCTGTGGAGGCCATGTCTTTGGGTATTTTTATAGTGGAGATCGACAGATTCTTGATTAGTAAGGGTGCCGGGTTATGGGGAGAAGGCAGGAGAATGGAGTTGAGAGGGAAAGATAGATCAGCCAGGACTGAATGACAGAGTAGACTCGATGGGCCGAATGGCCTAATTCTGCTTCATTGGACCCAACAGCACTGCAGTGAGGGAAGATTGGCCTGATCTGTCATCAGTAGATGTCAGCAGGTAGGGCAGTGACTGTATGTCCCATTCCTAGAGTGGTACAATGGAGAAACAGGCCCTTCGGCCCAACTTGCCTATACTGACCAACATGCCCCATCAAAACTAGTGCCACCTGCCTGTATTTGGTCCATAATTGCTTAAACCTGTACCTTTCCAAATATGTCTCTATGTTGTGATAGTACCTGCCTCCACCACCTCCTCCGTTCTATACACCCACCACCGTTTGTGTAAAAAAAAGTTGCTCCTCAGGTTCCTATTAAATCTCTCCCCCCTCACCTTAAACCCATGTCCCCTAGTTCTTGATTCCCCTACTCTGGGTAAATGACTAATTTATTCCTCTCATGATTTTATTCATCTCTATAAGATCACCCCTCATCCTCCAAGGAATAAATGGTCAGCATGGGCAAGTTGGGCCTCAGGGCCGATATCCGTGCTGTATGACTATGGTCATCTGTGTGATCGTGTGATCTCCCCTAAGCAGGTCATGTGATCTCCCCAACTACCAATGGTCCGCTCGCAGTTCTGAGCCCTCAGTCCCAGCCGACTGGAGGTGGGGAGAGGTTCACGTAGCATTTGAACCCGAGGCTGGCGTCCAATCAGACGGTGGGGGAGTGAGGGAACACGAAAGTAGATGACAGCTGGGAAAGGTTCAGGCGGGAACACGCTCGCTTCCTCTTCCTCCACTGCACAGGAAAGATTTCTGCAAAAATACACAGCCTGATGCAAATCTTCCAAATATGCGGTCAGTGCTTCCTGTCTGCCCACGCTCACAACCATCTGCGAACAAGTTGGTCGGTGTGGGCTAGTTCGGCCATAGGGCGTGTTTCCACGCTGTATGACTCTATGACCAAGATGCCACATCCACGCTAGTCCCATTTGCCTGCGTTTGGTCTATATCCCTCTAAACTTTTTCTATTATTGTACCTGTCCATATGTATTTATAGTACCTGCCTCAACTACCTGCTTTGTGAGTTTGTTCCAGGTACCCACCACCTACTGTTCCAGGTACCCACCACACACTGGACAAGGTCTACTCCAACATCAAGCTGGGCTACAGGGCTAGACCACTACCACACCTGGGTCAGTCGGACCATATGTCCCTGTTTTTAATTCCTGCATATGCCCCCCTCAGGAAAACCGCTCCTACCATTACAAAGACCATCACAACCTGGCCTGATGGTGCATCTCAACAGCTGCAGGACTGCTTCGACAGGACCAACTGGGATGTGTTTGAACACCGGGACCTGGAGGTGTTCACAGACAGTGTACTGTGTTACATTAAAAACTGCATGGACACGGTCACAGTGGACAAACGCATCCGGGTCTACCCCAACCAGAAGCCCTGGATGACCCGGGAGGTCCAGCAGCTGTTAAAAGAGAGGAACACCGCTTTTAGGTCTGGCGATAGGGCTTTATACAGCACGGCCCGAGCTAACCTGAAGAGAGGCATCAGAGAGGCCAAATCAGACTACAGGAGGAAGATAGAGGACCACCTGGACAGCAACAACAGCAGGCAGGTGTGGCAGGGGATCCAGTACCTCACCAACTACAAGACCAACCTTGGAGCTGCTGAAGGTGACGCCTCGTTGGCAGAGGAGCTGAACCTCTTCTTTGCTCGCTTTGAAGTGGAGCCACCCGAGACAGCCACATCACACCACATGGTCCACAGCAGCCTAACCCTCAAGATAGAGGAGCATGAGGTGAGGCGCACGCTGCGGGCCATCAATCCAAGGAAGGCTACTGGACCCGACGGCGTCTCTGGACGCGTGCTGAAGGACTGCGCTGACCAGCTGGCTGGAGTCTGTACGAGGATTTTCAACCAGTCTCTGGCCCAGTCCACTGTTCCACCCTGTCTGAAGTCCGCAACCATAGTCCCCTTGCCCAAAAAACCCCACATTTCCAGCCTCAACGACTACCGGCCAGTCGCACTCACACCAGTGGTGATGAAGTGTTTTGAAAAACTGGTCCGGGGTCACATCACATCACTCCTGCCCCGAAGCTTTGACCCCCACCAGTTTGCGTACAGAGCGAATAGATCTACAGAGGACGCTGTAGCCACAGCTCTCCATGCTGCACTGTCCCACCTGGAGCAGCGGGGGAGCTACGTGCGGATGCTCTTTGTGGACTACAGCTCTGCCTTTAATACCATCCTTCCCCACAAACTGGTGGACAAACTGGGGGACTTGGGACTTCCACACTCCACCTGCATGTGGATAAATAGCTTCCTGTCGGGTCGCAGCCAGAGAGTCAGAGTGGGCCATCACACATCCACGGCCCTCAGCCTCAGTACCGGCTCTCCACAGGGCTGCGTGCTGAGCCCCCTGCTCTACACCATCTACACACATGACTGCATCCCCGCCCACCACAGAAACACCATTGTCAAATTTGCGGATGACACTACGGTGGTGGGACTCATCTCCGGGGGGGACGAGTACGCCTACCGGGATGAGGTGGAGCAGCTGACAGTGTGGTGTGGAGAAAATAACCTGCTCCTTAACACCTTAAAGACCAAGGAGATAATAATAGACTTCAGGAAGAATAAAACGGACATGGTACCATTAATTATCAGAGGGGACTGTGTGGAGAGGGTGGCGGATTTCCGCTTCCTGGGAATCCATATTGAGGAGGACCTGACGTGGAGCGTGAACACCTCTGCGCTGCTGAAAAAGGTCCAGCAGAGACTGCACTTCCTGAGGGTGCTCAGGAAGAATAACATCACTCAGAGACTGCTGCTGTCCTTTTATCGGTGCTCCATTGAGAGCCTCCTAACATACTGTGTATGCGTATGGTACACCAGCTGCACAGCGGCTCAGAGGAAAGCGCTCCAGAGGGCCATTGACAACGCCCAGAGGATTGTCGGATGCCCTCTCCTTACCTTGGAGGACTTACACAGTTCCCGCTGCATCAAAAAATCCCAGAGTATTATAAAGGACATTTCCCACCCCGGTCACTCCCTGTTTGAACTGTTACCGTCAGGCAGACGGTACAGATCTACAAGGACAAGGACAAACAGACTTAAAAACAGTTTTTACCTCACTGCTATAAAGGCACTAAATGTAGCCGCCAAGGAACGCAGGGGCGATACATACATACATGAAATCGACAGAAGGATGTAGGGCTGGGTGTTTATGCGTGCTATTTTTATGATATTTATTTTAGTTGTTTATCTTTTTAAATATTTTACTTTGTATGTATCGTTAGCTTTTAGAAATGTTTGAATGGTGCACTGACTGGCTGACATTTTACAATTTCGTTGTACATGGTTCATGTTACAATGACAATAAAGAAACTATTCTATTCTATTCTATTCTAAAAAGTTGCCCCTCGGGTTCCTATTAAATCTTTCTCCTCTCTCCTTAAACCTATGGCATTTAGTTCTTGATTACCCTACCATGGGGAAAAAGATTGCATTCACCCTATTTACTCCCCTCATGATTGTATACACCTTGATAAGATCACCCTTAATCCTCCTGCGCTCCAAGGAATAAAGTCCTAGCCTGCTCAACCTCTCCTTACAGCTCAGGCCCTCGAGTCCTGGCAACATCCTCGTGAATCCTCGTCACGTGATACGTGAATGTGTGGGGTTGCCTTGGATATGACCGTACCACAGCAGTCTTAAATCAACTGGGCATCAATCTTGTGTCCTTCATCCTCGAACTCTGAAGGTGTGCAAGCTAAACCCAGTTAATTATCAACAGTACCACACGGACACACAATTGATCCGATATTCCAAAACATAACCAACCCCTTTGATTCAATGTTCCAGCAATTGATTGAATTTTAAAGATACAGCATGGAAACAGGCACTTCTGCCCACCGAGTCCATGCTGACCATCGATCACCCGTTCACGCTGGTTCAATGTTATCCCACTTTCTCATCCACCCCCTAATCACAAAGGGGCAATTTACAGAGGACCAATTAACCGACAAACCTGCACATCTTGTGGGAGGAATGTGGGAGGAAACCGGAGTACCCGGAGAAAACCCACACGGTCACAAGGAGAATGTGCTAACGCCGTACAGCCAGCACCCGTAGTCAGAATCAAAACCGGATATCTGGCGCTGTGAGGCAGCAACTCTACCGCTGCGCCACCGTGCCACCCTAATTCATACCTGTTTTAATAGTACAACAGCTCCAACTGAAAGTGGTAACTTATTATATCAACATGATAGGAAACAAAAACTATTTAGGAATAAAATGTGGATGATCAGCCGTGATCACAGTGAATGGTGGTGCTGGCTCGAAGGGCTGAATGGCCTACTCCTGCACCTATTGTCTATAAAATGCCTGTTGCTGCTTAACCAAGGAGAAACCCAGGTTCTCAAGTTGGCCTGGTCTTTTCACATCTCCACCTCTTCACCCACCACCTCCCACCACCACCCAGCACCTCCCACCACCACCCCCAACTTTCAGTCTGAGGAAGGGTCCACACCCGAAACTTCACCCGTCCTTTTTCCCCACAGATGCTGCCAGACTCACTGAGTTATCCAGCACTTTGTGTCTACCTACGTTCTCAAAGGTCAGAAAAGAAATGAGTAATTCATAACTCATTGTTAAAGGGAATTGATTAATCTTTCAACAGTCATGATGTTGAATAAACAAAAGATTACTGGAAGATTAATGACATTTACAAATCTCTTTGTAATTGTGAGCACCCCACAGTGATGCCTGGGACAAATGTTTGGAAGGGTGCCAGCTCTTTCCCCCACCCCCACCACAATCAGTGTACGGGGATCGCTGGTCGGTGTGTGGACTCGGTGGGCTGAAGCACCTGTTTCCACGCTGTAAACTAAACTAAAAATAATGGGAAGTAAAGGAAATTACCTTTGTGAACTAATATTATGCAGCAACTCAGCATAAAATGAAGAAGTTGTACTGTGCCACAGCACTGAGAACATAGAACAGCACAGGAACAGTCCCTACGGCCCACAATGTCTTTGCTGAACAAAGTGTCAAG
This sequence comes from Amblyraja radiata, assembly GCF_010909765.2. Lineage (NCBI taxonomy): Eukaryota > Metazoa > Chordata > Chondrichthyes > Rajiformes > Rajidae > Amblyraja > Amblyraja radiata. Next base: position 62,688,432 of record NC_045956.1, read on the forward strand.
TTAAACTTGTCTACAAGCATGTGACCAAAACCCCTCCATTCCCAGCATATCCAAGTGCCGATCTAACATCCTCTTAAATGACGCTATCACTGGGGCTGTCTCAGCCTATCGTCCTGTGGTGTCTACTGCTGTTTACATATTGGGCTTTTTTCTAACAGACTAAACTGTACAGAATAGAGTCATACAGCATGGAATTAGGTCCTTCAGTCCAACGTGTCCATGCCGACCGACATGCCGCATCTACACTTAGCAATGTTACAAAATTATGAGATTTTAAAAATCAAGTCTGCAATTTATCCCATCAGATAAAGCATAATTCACTTTCATATCTTCAGTATTAAAAAGGTTATGGCCATTTTCATACTCTGAAATTAGCATCTTGTTCCCTATTGCTTTTCCATTGACAACTCAAAAGCTGTGATCGAGGACAGTCATAAGCCCACAACTTTCTTAAATATTAAGAGAACTGAATGAAATTTTCAGTTATATTAGATTGAAGCATTCTGAAACAAATATGAAACAATCTTACTTGGATGACCTGAAATTAAAGCAGATAATTAGTTAGTTACCTAATTGTAGCTAATTACAAAACTCAATTACTAGATCTAAACATCTATCCATTTCTTAAGAAAAGATTAATATTTTTAAATAGCCTAAGTATCCAAATAACGTTCACACAAGAATTCACTATATAACATGATTTTAAAATCTCATTGTCATGAAATTATAGGCCAAATGGAAGGAATTTAATGTTTAATTCCCGTAAATTAATGGGCATTTTAATCATCTTGCGAGTGGGTTTATGTGGAACGCGATCGATTGGAACGTTGCAGTTGCAGTGAATTTGAACCCTATATCGGTAGGAAAAACACTGCCGGTTCGTATGGGGCCAAAATCACATTATCGCCAAGGAAATTTTGATTAAAGTCATCCTAAGAAGCAAGTATATATGTAAAACTAGATTAAGTGGGACCCGTTGGGTCCCATGTTCACACGGGAGGGCTGGTTCCCCCGAAGCAATGTTCCACCTCTCCACCAATTCCAATATTGGTGGCCAGTAGGGGGGCTTTCTGGAGTGCTGGTATGGGTTCTTGGGGTGGCAGCTCAGTCCCTCAAGCCTGATCTGCTGGCAGGTCACTCACGGCTGGTGGGCTGGCTGTTGACTCATGACTATTCCTTGAAATTCCATTTCAAGCAGGGTGCAAGGCCACCAAATTCAAATCTATGTCCCTACCATTTCAAGCAGGGTGCAAGGCCGCCAAATTTAAGTGCAGGTTCATTCCACATCAAGCAGGGTGCAAGGCCACCAAATTCAAATGCAGCTTCATACCATTTCATGCAGGGTGAAACCACCATAAAACCACCAAACTCACAGTTCAGTAGACATTTAGTGTGTTCAGTTGATTCACAGCTCAGACAGTCATGACCTCTCCCTCCTCCTCTCCCTCAAAGGCTTTCATGGCGTGATTGACAGGAGAGAGATTCTCAACATTTTTTAAACACTAATAACACTTTTACTTTTCATTGATGGGAAGAATTCTCTGCACCTGTTCAGCGGAGGGGGGGCTGAGTAAGATGGCCAAAAATCACAGCCGTAAGTTGTAGCGTTTTATCTAAAATCAATATACAGTGAAAACAGAAAGTTCAAGCCAAACCACCCAAGCCGCAATTTGCAGTAAGCAGTGCCTTTCAACTTCAAGCAAAACACACAAGCCACCATTTGCAGTAGGTAGTGCCTTTCAACTTCAAGCCAAAGCACCCACGCCACCATTTACAGTAAGTAGTGCCTTTCAACTTTAAACCAAAACTCCAAAGCCACCATTTGCAGTAAGTAGTGCCTTTCAACTTCAAGTCAAAGCACCCAAGCCACCATGTGCAGTAAGTAGTGCCTTTTAACTTCAAGCCAAAGCACCCAAACAACCATTTACAGGCAGTGCCTTTTTACTTCAAACAAACCATATTTTCATTTTCAAACCACATTAAGGGTACTCACAGTTGTGTAGACATTTGTTCAGTGTTATTCAGAGCTCAGAGAGACGTGACCCTTGGCTTCATCCATCTTGCAGAGACTGAGTGAGGCACACCACTTCCTGGTTTTATAGCCCCTCCCCCTCCATCCAGCAGGGGCAGCAGAGAGAATGGTGATTTTTTTTAAAACATTAATATCTCTCTGATTTGTCATCGATAGGAAAAATCCTCCGCACCGGTAAGGCGGAGGGGGGCTCTGAGCGAGGTGGCCAGAAATGACGGCCGTAGGTGGCGGCGTTCTGTCGGAAATTGCAGCACAGTGGGCCAAAAGCGGTCAAGATCAGAGATTTAGTAATATAGATAAACGATTTACCTTATGTTTTGTCCCCTATGTAAGATCCGTCCCGTTGTCGGCGTTAGAAGTAGCTTTTTATTTTACTCCAGGGATTAAATTGTCCCACAATTAAAAAAAAAACTTCCGAGAACGCAAGTCGGATCGATTATTCTTCAGCAGCTTAACAGCCTGAGGAAGTTCGACTCCGACAGGCAGGAGAAAACGGCAATTTAATCCCGCCCCCCCGCCCAATGGCGCCGAATTCGCGCCCACGGCCAGTGGCAGAACTGCAGCGCCGCTGAAGGTAAGTATTGTAACATAGCTACTACACTAGTCCCTCCTGTCCACATTTGGCCCATCTAACTATACATAATACATAACTAGAACTGATCTTGTTATCTTCCGATTTGGCGGTCGTTCTATTTATGCAAAAACGGTTCGCGATAGCACTACGAATTTTCGCCAATTCACTCATTGTTATACTGTGCTGCGCGTGCGCAAAGTTTCATTCCGATCAGTTGAATGTTGTAAAAGTTAGCGTGGTTTAAAAATCTTAAAAACCGTGAATGCGCAGATCGATCTCTTCTCCTGCCAGTCGGTGCCGCGCGGATTAATCTCTTCCCCTGCCACTCCCCGGGACGGTCCGCCCCTTCCTGCACCATCGCGTCTTTACTGGAGCTGAGGGTGGCCGGTGGAATTTTCCAACCGGACTTTTGGAGGGACCCGAAGCAGCCCAGTCCCGCCCCAAGCAGCCCAGTCCCGCCCCAAGCAGCCCAGTCCCGCCCCAAGCAGCAGCCCTCCTCTGCAACCCCCTCCCACACACGAAGAGGAGGAGGAGGGAGTGCTCGGGGATGAGGGGAAATGAGCCGCGCCCGCGCAGTTATGGATGAGTGGTGGAATATAGTGTTGGGGAACGGGTTGCATTGGGGGACCAGGCCTCACGTGTGTCTTGAGTCTAGTACCCATCTAAACCTGTCCTATCCATGTACCTGTCCAAATGTCTCATTATGATAGTACCTGCCTCAACTACCTTCTCCGGCAGCTCATTCCATACACCTACTACCCTTTGTATAAATAAAAAGTTAAAAAAACAGTATAAGACAGGCTTGGCACAGATCTATTTAAATACTAGACTAAGTGGGACCCGTTGGGTCCCATGTTCACACGGGAGGGCTGGTCCCCCGACGCAATATTCCACCTCTCCACCAATTCCAATATTGGTGGCCAGTGGGGGGGCTTTCAGGAGTGCTGGTATGGGTTCTTGGATTGGCAGCTCAGTCCCTCAAGCCTGATCTGCTGGCAGCGCACTCATGGCTGGTTGGCTGGCTGTTGACTCATGACTATTCCTTGAAATTCCATTTCAAGCAGGGTGCAAGTCCACCAAATTCAAATCCATGTTCCTACCATTTCAAGCAGGGTGCAAGTCCACCAAATTCAAATCCTTGTTCCTACCATTTCAAGCAGGGTGCAAGGCCACCAAATTCAAGTGCAGTTTCTTACCACTATGAGCAGGGTGCAAGGCCACCGAATTCAAGTGCAGTTTCCAACCACTTCAAGCAGGGTGCAATGCCACCGAATTCAAGTGCAGTTCCATACCACTTCAAGCTGAATCCAAGGCCACCAAATACAAGTGCAGTTTCATACCACTTTCAGCAGGGTGCAAGGCCACCAAATTCAGTGCAGTTGTATTCCACTTAAAGCAGGGTCCAAGGCCACCAAATTCAAATGCAGCTTCATACCATTTCATGCAGGGTGAAACCACCATAAAACCACACAAAACACCAAACTCACAGTTCAGTAGACATTCAGTGTGTTCAGTTGATTCACAGCTCAGACAGAGTCATGACCTCTCCCTCCCCCATCATGCAGAGACTGAGCCACACCCACACTTCCGGGTTTTGTAACCCCTCCCCCTCCCACCGGAAAAGGTGTGGCTTTCAGGGAGTGATTGACAGGAGAGAGATTCTCAACATTTTTTAAAACATTAATAACACTTAAAATATTCATTGATGGGAAGAATTCTCTGCACCTGCTCAGCGGAGGGGGGACTGAGTAAGATGGCTAAAAATCACAGCCGTAAGTGGTAGCGTTTTATCTAAAATCAATATAAAGTGCAAACAGGAAGTGCTTTTGCAGTAGTGCCTTTTAACTTCAAGCCAAAGAAACCAAGCTGCCATTTGCAGTAAGTAATGCCTTTCAACTTCAAGCCAAAGCACCCAAGCCACCATTTGCAGTAAGTAACGCCTTTCAACTTCAAGCCAAAGCACCCAAACAACCATTTACGGGCAGTGCCTTTTTACTTCAAACAAACCATATTTTCATTTTCAAACCACATTAAGGGTACTCACAGTTCTGTAGACATTTGTTCAGTGTTATTCAGAGCTCAGAGAGACGTGATCCTTGGCTTCATCCATCTTGCAGAGACTGAGTGAGGCACACCACTTCCTGATTTTATAGTCCCTCCCCCTCCCTCCAGCAGGGGCAGCAGAGTGAATGGTGATTTTTTTAAACTTCAAACCAAAGCTCCCAAGCCACCATTTGCAGTAAGTAGTGCCTTTCAACTTCAAGCCAAAGAACCCAAGCCACCATTTGCAGTAAGAAGTGCCTATCAACTTCAAGCCAAATCAACCAAGCCATCATTTGCAGTAAGTAGTGCCTTTCATTTCAAGCAAAGCACCCAAGCCACCATTTGGAGTAAGTAGTGACTTTCCACTTCAAGCCAAAGCACCCAAGCCACCATTTGCAGCAAGTAGTGCCTTTCAACTTCAAGCCAAAGCACCCATACAACCATTTGCAGGCAGTGCCTTTTTACTTCAAACAAACCATATTTTCATTTTCAAACCACATTAAGGGTACTCACAGTTGTGTAGACATTTGTTCAGTGTTATTCAGAGCTCAGAGAGACGTGACCCTTGGCTTCATCCATCTTGCAGAGAATGAGTGAGGCACACCATTTCCTGGTTTTATAGTCCCTCCCCCTCCCTCCAGCAGGGGCAGCAGAGAGAATGGTGATTTTTTTAAAAACATTAATATCTCTCTGATTTGTCATCGATAGGAAAAATCCTCCGCACCCGTAAGGCGGAGGGGGGCTCTGAGCGAGGTGGCCAAAAATGACGGTCGTAGGTGGCGCCGTTCTGTCGGAAATCGCAGCACAATGGGCCAAAAGCGATCAAGATCAGAGATTTAGTAATATAGAGGTGCTGTAACCACAACTAGCCACCTGGATTTGAGGGTTTTAGCTATAAAGAAAGGTTGAACAACATGAAGTGTCAGAGGGGTGACCAGACAGAGGTTAATATTTGGAGTATTGAGTACAGTTCTGGTCGCCCCTTTACAGTAAAGGTGTAGAGGGATTAGAGAGGGTGCAGAGAAGGTTTACCAGAATGCTGCCCTGAGGCCTAACTTGCCCACGTTGACCAACATGCCCCATCTACACTAGTCCCACGTGCCCGCGCCTGGCCCATATCCCTCAAAACCTGTCCTATCCATGTACCTGTTTGAGGTTGGACAAACTTGGATTGTTTCCCCTGGAACGTCGGAGGTTGAGGGGAGACCTGACAGAAGTATATAAAATAATGAGAGGCATAGATAGGGTAGACAGTCAGAATCTTTTTCTCAGGGTGGAAATGGCAAAGACTGAAGCTTATAGCTTTAAGGTGAGAGGGGCAAATTTTAAAGGAGATGTGTGTAGCTGCTGGGTGCCTGGAATGTGCTGCCAGGGGTGGTGGTGGAGGCAGATAGGATAGTGGTGTTTAAGAGGCTTTTAGATATGCCCATGGATATGGAGGGATGTGGATCGTGACCTATTCCTGTGGTGTGCTATGTAATACAGGCAACTGAATCAGTTTAATATCTGCAGGTTTACCCAGGAGAAATGGCCATAGAGCTGGATGTTGCTAAAACTTGATTTGATAAACTCATGAGAGGTATAGATAGGGTAGACAGTCAGAACATTTTTTTCCCAGGGTGGTAATATCAAAGACTAGAGGGCATAGCTTTAAGGTGAAAGGGGCAAAGTTTAAAGGAGCTGTGTAAATATTTTTTTTTTAATATACGGAAGCTGGTGGTTGCCTGCAACATGCTGCGTTAGTGTAATGCGCCAACATGAAGTTTGCAAACCTCTGCAAATGCATCATCGAAAGCGTACTGTGGGGTTGCATCACAGCTGGGTTTGGGAACAGCTCTGCCCAAGACTGCAAGAAATTGCAAAGAGTTGTAGATGGAGCCCAGACTCCTCACCATTGACTCCATCTACACATCACGCTGCATCGTGATAGCAGCCAGCATAATCAAAGCATTGTGTAGTAAACATAGAAACATAGAAATTAGGTGCAGGAGTAGGCCATTCGGCCCTTCGAGCCTGCACCGCCATTCAATATGATCATGGCTGATCATCCAACTCAGTATCCTGTACCTGCCTTCTCTCCATACCCTCTGATCCCCTTAGCCACAAGGGCCACATCTAACTCCCTCTTAAATATAGCCAATGAACTGGCCTCGACTACCATCTGTGGCAGAGAGTTCCAGAGATTCGCCACTCTCTGTGTGAAAAAAGTTCTTCTCATCTCGGTTTTAAAGGATTTCCCCCTTATCCTTAAGCTGTGACCCCTTGTCCTGGACTTCCCCAACATCGGGAGCAATCTTCCTGCATCTAGCCTATCCAACCCCTTAAGAATTTTTTAAGTTTCTATAAGATCCCCTCTCAATCTCCTAAATTCTAGAGAGTATAAACCAAGTCTATCCAGTCTTTCTTCATAAGACAGTCCTGACATCCCAGGAATCAGTCTGGTGAACCTTCTCTGCACTCCCTCTATGGCAATAATGTCCTTCCTCAGATTTGGAGACCAAAACTGTACGCAATACTCCAGGTGTGGTCTCACCAAGACCCTGTACAACTGCAGTAGAACCTCCCTGCTCCTATACTCAAATCCTTTTGCTATGAAAGCTAACATACCATTCGCTTTCTTCACTGCCTGCTGCACCTGCATGCCCACTTTCAATGACTGGTGTACCATGACACCCAGGTCTCGCTGCATCTCCCCTTTTCCTAGTCGGCCACCATTTAGATAATAGTCTGCTTTCCTGTTTTTGCCACCAAAATGGATAACCTCACATTTATCCACATTATACTGCATCTGCCAAACATTTGCCCACTCACCCAGCCTATCCAAGTCACCTTGCAGTCTCCTAGCATCCTCCTCACAGCTAACACTGCCCCCCAGCTTAGTGTCATCCCCAAACTTGGAGATATTGCCTTCAATTCCCTCATCCAGATCATTAATATATATTGTAAATAGTTGGGGTCCCAGCACTGAGCCTTGCGGTACCCCACTAGTCACTGCCTGCCATTGTGAAAAGGACCCGTTTACTCCTACTCTTTGCTTCCTGTTTGCCAGCCAGTTCTCTATCCACATCAATACTGAACCTGTAAGGAACTGCAGATCACAGTATATACCGAAGATAGACACAAAATGCTGGAGTAACTCAGCCGGACAGGCAGCATCCCTGGATAGAATAAATGGGTGATGTTTCGGGTCGAGACCCTTCTTCAGACGTTTGCACTCTGTATCTTCCCCTACCTGAAGAAAGCGAATTGGTCTTCATAACAAGAGGAGTTGAGTATTGGAGCAAAGAGATCCTTCTGCAGTTGTATAGAGCCCTGGTGAGACCACACCTGGAGTATTGTGTGCAGTTTTGGTCTACATATTTGAGGAAAGACTTTCTTGCTATTGAGGAAGTGCAGCGTAGGTTCACAAGGTTAATTCCCGGGATGGTGGGACAGTCATATGCTGAGAGAATGGAGCGGCTGGGCTTGTGTACTCTGGAATTTAGAAGGGTGAGAGGGGATCTTATTGAAACATAAAATTATTAAGGGCAGGGCTGCCAACTCTCACACATTGAGCGTGAGAATCACACATTTGGCCAAATTCTCACGCTCTCAGTCTGATCACAAATTTCTCACGCTCTGTCGTAAGAAATTCTGTGATCAACTAGAATTTCAAAACTCATATCAAGTGCATGGGCCGGGGGTGTTGGAGAGCCGGGGCTGAGGGAGGGATGGAAGCAGAAGCAGCGGCGGGTACAGAAGCGAACGGGGAGCCAGGGCTGGCGAGTATTTTGCAGGGCTGGCGAGTCGCTCGCTGCAGCTCCGGCCATGGAACAGCCTCAGTGCAAGCCTCAGGGACGTCGGAGGCTTGCACTCCAGCCATGGAGCAGCCTCAGCAGAGCCGGATTTACCTATAGGCTTCATAGGCTAAAGCCTAGGGCCTCAAAATCTAGGGGGCCTCCGGCCAAGGTGTTTTTTACCCAGAGTTTAAAAAATCCAGAGAAAAAATTAAAAGTTTGAGCGTTATCAGCGTTTCCACTTGGACGGAAATTACCCCAAATTCTGGTTCTGGCCCGCTGGAAGTTTTGGGGAATAAAATTGCGGCCATCCGCGCCTGCGCAGTTGGGGGAAAATTAGGGCACATGTTATTGGGGGTAGAGTGCTGACGGATAGAAAATTGGTTGGCAGACAGGAATCAGAGAGTGGGGATTAACGGGTCCCATTCAGAATGGCAGGCAGTGACTAGTGGGGTACCGCAAGTCTCTGTGCTGGAACCACAGCTATTTACAATATACATCAGTGATTTGGATGAAGGGATTCAAAGTAACATTAGCAAATTTGCAGATGACACAAAGCTGGGTGGCAGTGTGAACTGTGAGGAGGATGCCATGAGAATGCAGGGTGACTTGGACAGGTTGGGGGAGTGGACGGATGCATGGCAGATGAAGTTTAATGCGGATAAATATGAGGTTATCCACTTTGGTAGCAAAAACAGGAAGGCAGATTACTATCTAAATGGTGTCAAGTTGGGAAAAGGGGAAGTACAGCGGTATCTGGGGGGTCCTTGTTCATCAGTCTATGAAAGTAAGCATGCAGGTACAGCAGGCAGTGAAGAAAGCAAATGGCATGTTGTCCTTTATAACAAGAGTAGTCGAGTATAGGAGCAAAGAGGTCCTTCTGCAGTCGTACAGATCTCTAGTGAGACCACACCTGGAGTATTGTGTGCAGTTTTGGTTCCCTAATTTGAGGAAGGATATTCTTGCTATTGAGGGAGTGCAGCGGGACTGTCATATGCTGAGAGAATGAAGCAGTTGGGCTTGTACACTGGAGTTTAGAAGGATGAGAGGGATTCTTATTGAAACATATACGATTGTTAAGGGTTTGGACACGCTGGAGGCAGGAAACATGTTCCCGATGTCACGTCAAGTCAAGTCAAGTTTATTTGACACATACACATACGAGATGTGCAGTGAAATGAAAAGTGGCAATGCTCGCGGACTTTGTGCATAAAACAAACAAACAAACAAACTACAAACAGAATGGAACAGAATCACATATTCTTTTACATATTACATATTGTGGGAGGAAGGAAAAAGGAAAAACAAAAAAACCCAGCAATTTAAAAAAAAAGTTGAATGGTACAGTAAAGTTAGTCCCTGGTGAGGTAGGAGTTTACAGTCCTAATGGCCTCTGGGAAGAAACTCCTTGTCAACCCCTCTGTTCTCACAGCAAGGCAACGGAGGCATTTGCCTGACCGAAGCAGCTGGAACAGTCCGTTGCAGAGGTGGAAGGGGTCTCCCATGATCTTATTGGCTCTGGAGTTACACCTTCTGATGTATAGTTCCTGCAGAGGGGCGAGTGAAGTTCCCATACTCTCTGCGGAGCATTCTTGTCCTGGGCAGAGCAATTCCCAAACCAAATCGTGATAGTTCCAGACAAGATGCTTTCCACAGCCGCTGAGTAGAAGCACTGGAGGATCCTCAGAGACACTCTGAATTTCCTCAATTGCCTGAGGTGGTAAAGGCGCAACAAGGACAACTTCAATTCTTGATTTAAAAAAATGTATACAACAATGACCCCAATCATTCCATTCGAACCACTCATTACTCTTGACTCAACCAAAATTTTTTCTGAAATATTGGTCATAAATTTGGTGCAAAAATGCTCCAAAATAAGGCTCAGATTGCACCAAAGAGCATCTAAAACCCCAGAGCTTCCAGGGCCCTTAAATGGACTCTGGCCGCAAGGGACTTTGAGCTTTGCGCCTGTGATAAGTGCTGCATGCACTTATTTCACATCAATTTCTTGTAATCCTGCCATGCCACCCCCCTTTTTGAAACGTTTCGTACGGTCCTGGTGTATAATATTTTTGACACTGTCATAGGCCTTTCTTACATATGCTGTCACAACGCACTGTAGTCTCTAAACAACACTTCAGTAATTTTCCTAGCCCTCCGTTTCAGAATAATAATGTTTTAAGCCGATAACTCGACACTAGCACTGGCAATAAATAAATAAGGGCTGGAAAGCTGCGCTTTTTATTTATCTCATTGGCCACACTCGGCTGCACATCGGTGTCAATCTGGTGCACTCTTCTATCTTCCTCTCGTCGTGGGGGTGGGGGATTGGGAGGGGCCTCACAAGTGGAATAGCCTAGGGCCTCTCTTCATCTAAATCCGGCCCTGAGCTTCAGGGCCGTCGGAGGCGTCGGAAGTGTTGCGCCGCTGCTGTGAGAATCTCTGTGCCGAATTCGCCCAGTTGACCGGCGTGGATCAGGCTGCAGCTCTGTGCATCCTGGAGGACAACCATTGGCTGCTGAAGGTAAGTAACAAGCACTGGGTACGGTGGAAGATAGTGGCCTTCAAATGGAGGTGGTTGGAGAAAGCATCCTGCTAACCTGCTAGATTTTTCACTTACTGTAACTGCAGGAAAAATATTCCCGATGTTGGGGGCGTTCAGAACCAGGGGTCACAGTTAAAAAATAAAGAGTAGGCCAGTTAGGACTGAGATGAGGACAAACTTTCTTCACAGAGAGTTGTGAATCTGTGGAATTCTCTGCCACAGAAGGCAGTGGAGGCCAATTCACTGGATGTTTTCAAGATAGAGTTACATTTAGCTCGGGGCTAGCAAAATCTAGGGATATGGGGAAAAACTGGAAAGAGGTACTGATTTTCGATGAACAGCCATGATCATATTGAATGGCAGTGCTGGCTGGAAGGGCCGAATGACCTATTCCTGCACCTATTTTCTATGTTTCTATGCTTGAGTATATGGCAATAAAACTCAACCATGTGATTTTGAAGCATTCATGCATGGTGGAGATATAATGTAGTCATAGAGTGATACAGTGTGAAAACAGGCCCTTCGGCGCAACTTGCCCACACACGCCAACATGTCTCAGCTACACTACCTGCTTTTGGTCCATATCCATCTAAACCTGTCCAATCCATGTATCAGTCTAACTGTTTCTTAAATGTTGGGATAGTCCCTGCCTCAACTACCTCCTCTGGCAGCTTGTTCCATACACCCACCACCCTTTGTGTGGAAAAAGTTACCCCTTAAAAAGTTACTTCTTAAAAATACTTAAACAAAAAACATTGAAACTATACTAATACAATGCACATTACACATGATTTTAATACATCAAATTTCAAAAAGTCCCTACCGTGGGAGAAGGGGCACCCCCCTCCCACATCCTACCTCCACTCGGTTGCTCCACTCTCTCGCCGGGAACCCCCAAGGCCAGTGATCAGTGATTGCTCAACCCCCCCACTTTCAAAAACGTTTCGTGGCCCCTGGTTCAGACAGAGAACACTGCCAGATGTGAGCGGGGAACTGAGGCCAGTTGTCAGTGATGTCTGGATCCCAATGCTCAGCACTTCGTGTTTCGGAGTTAGCTAATGTTATTGATTTGTAATTAGCCTGATTTGTAATTAGTTGACAAAACCTTAATTTATTAATCTGGAACATCCAGGGGGATGGGATAAGTGTAATATTAAAATGGCATGCAATGTGTCAGACTGTCTGTCACAACATACAGTCCCAATAACCCATTATTTCCTTCAGTTAAATATTGGGAAGGTAGCACTATTGTCATTTACCACTCAACTATTATGTTTGTTTACCTCACTGACTATTTCTAACCCCCCCCCCCCCCAATTCCTTTGACGGGTTGAATAGAAATGACCCCCATATCTTGTTGTTTCATTCATTGTTCAAAGAAGGGCATATTTTCAAGGAGTGACAGAGATACTTGCTGGGGAATGTTTGAGGAGGTTATAATTTGTCTTTAGTTTTAGCTTGAACCAGAACATCTGAAGATTCAAAGTTTAAGACAGTAATTGTGCTGATACTGACTCCAACCAACCACGTAATGAATATCATCCATTCCGGAGGTTTTATTTTTCTGATGCCATTTAAACTTCACTTGGATTTCGATCACTTCAATGTAAAAGTAATTGGGAATGGGTAGCAATGGAACAAAACATTGCCCTCGGTACATATTAACTGTAATATAATAATGTATGCATGTTGGTAGGTGCAATCAAAACAAAGATCATTTTAGTGTTATGAATGCCACAGAAAATATTATGTACTCTCAAGATCACATTTAATAGAAGAATATTGCTTAAATATATAGTTATTGGACTTTGCATTTTGGAAAAGTCCCAGCTGAGAGGAAGACAGCAAAATACTGAAAATATTGGGAGTGAAAATGACTTCAGGACAGTTTGTTAGGAAAATGAAGGAAATGGTAACAGAATACTTATACAGCTGAGTGAGTATAATTTTATAGATGAGAAATTATGTTCAACCAATTGATGACTTCTTTGACAAAGTAACTAGCATGTTAGATAACAAGGAAGCCAATGGGTGTCGCAAATTTTGTTACACAAAATTTGGTCTGTAAAGTGCCCCATAAAAGATTACCGCATTAGATAAGCACCTGTGGACTTGAACGTAATAGGTTAAGTCCAGGGGGTCAGATATGGGGTTTTATGTGTGGGCCAGATATATTGTCAGTGCAGAGCGGCTAGGAGCAAGGCCAAGTGTGCATCCAGAGTCAAGGTCTGGAATCGTACTAGGTGTGCAGTCAAAGCTGGGACCAGGGGAGTGTTCAGCACTGGGAACCGAAGCAGGTAAGCAGCTATGATCAGGGTAGAATAGGGGGCCAGGGGTAAGGCTGCACTCAGGGTCAGGAATGAGAGAAGGTATGCAACTGGAGTCAGGGTCAGGAGTAGTACCAGGTGTGCAGTGAGACCCAGGTTGGTCAACATTGGCCAAGTGTTTGATTATTATCTGATTTCCATACACTAATATACTAAGATCATTCATGTGCTGCACCTGTTGATCAGAGCGTGGCTCTACTGTGGAATGTAATTAGGAATGTAATCTAGCCTAACCTTATTCATATCTAATCCAATTTAAAGCATAAATATTGCATTCAAGTGTAAGTTAAAAGACTCGTTACAGTATACACCAGATTGCACAATTTCAAGCTGAAAAATGGAAAAGGTCCGTACCAATGGGAGGGGTGACACCCTCCTCCAACACCCTCCACCCCCTCGGTCGCTACACTCCCTCGACATGGTCTCTCGCAATTTCTCACTCCCAACTCTCACCCAATGTTGGCAGCCCTGTTAAGGGTTTGGACACGCTAAAGGCAGGAAAAATGTTCCCAATGTTTGGGGAGTTCAGAACCAGGGGTCACAGTTTAAGAATAAGGGGTAAGCCATTTAGACTGGAGATGAAGAAACACTTTTTCACACAGAGAGTTGTGTGTCTGTGGAATTCTCTACGTCAGAGGGTGGTGGAGGCTGGTTCTCTGGATACCTTCAAGAGAGAGCTAGATAGGGCTCTTAAAGATAGCAGAGTCAGAGGATATGGGGAGAAGGCAGGAACCGGGTACTGATTGGGGATGATCAGTCATAGAAACATAGAATATAGGTGCAGGAGGAGGCCATTCGGGCCTTCGAGCCAGCACCGCCATTCATTGTGATCATGGCTGATTGACCCCAATCAGTACCCTGCCTGCCTTCTCCCCATATCCCTTGATTCCACCAGCCCCTAGATAGAGCTCTCTCTAACTCTCTCTTAAATCCATCCAGTGATTTGGCCTCCACTGCCCTCTGTGGCAGGGAATTCCACAAATTCACAACTCTCTGGGTGACATTTTATTTTCTCACCTCAGTCCTAAATGGCCTCCCCTTTATTCTAAGACTGTGGCCCCTGGTTCTGGAATGATCACATTGAATGGCGGTGGTGGCTCGAAGAGCCGAATGGCCAACTCCTGCACCTATTGTCTATTGTAACTCGGCACATGTGATAATAACAAACCTAAGCCTAAAGTTCGATGTTATCCCACTTTCCCATCCACTCCCTGCACACGAGGGACAATTGATAGAAGCCAATTAACCTGCAAACCCGGACGTCTTTGGAGTGCGGGAGGAACCCAGAGCACCCGGAGGAAACCTATGTGGTCACAGGGAGAACGTGGAAACTCCACACAGAAAGCACCTGAGGGCAGGATCGAACCCGGGTCTTAGACGCAATGAGGCGGTAGGGTCAGGCATGGCACGGTGGTGCAGCAATAGAGTTGCTGTCTCACCCCACCAGAGACCCAGGTTCGATCTTGACTACGGGTGCTGTCTGTACTTAGTTTGTATGTTCCCCTGGTGATCGCGTGGGTTTTCTACGGGTGCTCCAGCTTCCTCCCACATCCCAATGATGTACTGGTTTAGTTGGCTTCTGTAAATTGTTCCTAGGATGTAGGACTGAACTAGTGTACGAGCGTATCGCTGGTCGGTGGGCTGAAGGCCCTGTTTCTGTGCTGTATCTCTAAAGTCTAACCTATCAACCTGCTTGTCTTTGGGATGTGGGAGGAAACCGGAGCACCCGGAGGAAACCCACGCAGTCACAGAGAGAAAATGCAAAACTCCGCATAGACAGCACCTGAAGTTAGGATCAATGCTGGGTCTTTGGCTCTGTAAGGCAGCGGTGCCAGCTGTGCTGACATGCCAATTGTATTTTGTAAAAGTCACTGTATAGGTGAAGTTACTTGTGGTTGTCGAGGAATGTTGAATAGACACGTTTCCAACGTACTCTGAGACTACGTTACCTTATTTGGTGAATGTGAGGAAGTGTCATAATTGAGAAAAGGGCAGCAATTCAGTTTTTCTAAACATAAAATAGGAAGTCTAGGATTGCAGCTGATTACACATTATAAGATGTAGAAACGGGGGAGGGCAGATGCTGGTTTACAAAAAAAAAGGCAAAATGCTGGAATAACTCAGCAGGTCAGGCAGCATCGCTGGAGAACATGGATAGGTGACGTTTGGGGTCGAGACCCTTCTGGTGACTGATTGTAGGGGGCAGCTGGGGAAAGCGAGCTGTCGGAGAGAAGAGGCAGGACAAACACTGGCAAGTAACGTGAACACAGGAAAGGGGGAAGGTACACAAAAATGCTGGAGAAACTCAGCGGGTGCAGCAGCATCTATGGAGCTAAGGAGATAGGTAACGTTTCGGGCCGAAACCCTTCTTCAGACTGAGGGAAGGGGGAAGGGTGGTTTTGTTAGGCAGATGGTTGGACAAAGGCCAGAGATTTAACAAAAAAAGTAGGTATGAGGCAAAAGAGGAAGGAATGTAGGGGGAGGGGAGAAATAAGTGTGAGTCCAGGTGGGGCAACGGGGAGGTAAGTTTGGGGAGGTGAGGAAAGGTGGGGGAGAAAGGGGAGGGCGGGGTGTTGGAGGTTACCTAAAATTGGAGAAATCAATGTTCATACGTTGGCTTGTAAGCTACCCAAGCAGAATATGAGGTGCTGTTCCTCCCGTTTGCGTGTGGCTTCACTCTGGCAATGGGGGAGGCCCAGGGCAGAATGGTCAGTATGGGAATGGGAAGGGGAGTTGAAATGGTTGGTAGCCAGGAGATCCAATAGGCCCAGGTGGACTGAGTGCAAGTGTTCGGTGAAATAGTCACTGAGTTTACACTTGGTTTTCACCGATATACAGGAACCCACATTAGGATGTACCAGATGCGGTTAGAGGAGATACACGTATTACATCTCCTGCGGTTGGAAGGAAAAGACCCTAGGGAGGGCGTGGTTTGGTGGGAAGGGATGAGTGAACCAAGTAGTTGCAGAAAGAGGAAAGGGGTGGAGATGAGAAGATGTGACCGGGGGTGGAATCAGGTTGGAAGTGAAGGAAATGCCGGAGGATGATGTGGAAGCTGGTGGGGTGAATGTTGAGGACCAGGAGAATTCTGTCATTGTTCCACCTAGGGGGGGAAGGGGAGCAAGAGCAGAACTAAGGGACACAGGAGACGCGGGTGAGAGATCTATCTATGCCAGCTGGGAGGGAAAGCATGTTTGTTGAAGAAAGAGGACATCTTGAATGTCCTAGAATTGACATAACAGACACTTTATAAACCTCTACGTTAAGGCTCTGATTTATTAATTTTATATGAATTTATGAGAGGCATATATAAGGTAGCCAGTCTGAAACTTTTTCCTATGCTGGAAATGTCAAATTGTGGACATTGCTTTAAGGTGAGAGGGGTCAACGTTTAAAGGAGAGGTGCAGACCAAGTTTTTGTCCAGTGGGCTGTGGGTGCCTGGAACGTGCTGCCAATGGCATGTTTAAGGGGTTTTTAGATAGGCACATGGATATGCGGGGAATGGATGGATATAGATCGTAAAAATATAGAAACATAGAAAATAGGTGCAGTAGTAGACCATTCAGCCTTTCGAGCCAGCACCGCCATTCAATATGATCATGGCTGATCATCCAAAATCAGTACCCCGTTCCTGCTTTCTCCCCATATCCCTCTATTCCGTTAGCCCTAAGAGCTATATCTCACTCGAAAACCTGCAGTGAATTGGCCTCCACTGCCTTCTGTGGCAGAGAATTCCACAGATTCACAAGTTTTTCCTCATCTCAGTCCTAAATGGCCTACCCCTTATTCTTACACTGTGACCGCTGGTTCTGGACTCCCCCATTATCGGGAACATCATGTGCAGGCACATGGTATTAGTTTTTCTTGGCGTCATTTTCAGCATGGATGTTGTGGGCCGCAGGGCCTGTTGCGGTGCTGTACTGTTCTATGGCGGATGAAGATCCCTGTGCAACACTTGCCTGACAAATGTGACAATATGCAAACAGTGGACTCACAAATCTCCAGCACACCCTAGTTTCAGTCAGTTCCTGTTCGTGGGTAGGGAAGGGTCAGAGAGAATGTGTCGGAAGGAACTGCAGACGCTGATTTATACTAAAGATAGGCACAAAGGGCTGGAGCAACTCAGTGGGTCAGGCAGCATCTCTGGAGAAAAAGAGCAGGTGACGTTTCGGATCGGGTTGGGTTAGTTTCAGGTCTGAAGAATGGTCCCGACCTGAAAAGTCATCTGTTCCTTTTCTCCAGAGATGCTTCCTGACCCACTGATTTGCTCCAGCACTTTGTGCCTATCTAAGGTTTAGAGGGATATGGACCAAATGCAGGCAAATGGGACTAGTTTAGATGGAGCATCTTGGTCGGCAAAGACCAGTTGGTCCAAAGAGCCTGTTTCCATGCTATATCTCTAAACTAAACTAAACTTGAGATCAGCTTCATTCTATGTTCTCTTCAACCCTGACTCTTGCCCCAGTTCCACAATGTTTAGTTTAGTTGAGTGTCACGTGTACCGAGGTACAGTGAATAGCTGTTTTTGTTGCGTGCTATCCAGTCAGAAGAAAGACTATACATGATTACAATCAAGCCATCCACTGTGTACAGATACAGGATGAAGTGAATAACATACTGTGCAAGATAAAGTTCAGTAAAGTCCAATTAGAAATAGTCTAAGAGTCTCCAATGAGGAAGATGGGAGGTCAGGACCGCTCCCTAGTTGGCGATAGGATGGTTCAGTTGCCTGATAACAGCTGGGAAGAAACTGTCCCTGAATCTGGAGGTGTGTGTGTGGGTGTGTCTGAGTGTCTGGGTGTGCATGTCTGAGTGGGTGTGTGTGTGTCTGGGTGTGTTTGAGTCTGTGTGTGTGTGTCTGGGTGTGGGTGGCTGAGTGTGCGGGTGTCTGAGTGTGTGTGTCTGTTTTTTTGAGTGAGTGTGTCTGAGTGTGGGTGGTTGTGTGTTTGAGTGGGTGTCTGAGTCTGGGTGTGGGTGTCTGGGTGTGTGTGTGTGGGTGTGTGTCTGGGTGTGGGTGTCTGGGTGTGTGTGTGGGTGTGTGTATGTCTGGGTGTGGGTGTCTGTGTGTGTGTGTGTGTGGGTGGGGTGCGTATGTGTGTTTTCATTTCCTTCCTCCATTGTGTCAGAACCAGCTGTCTTTCATGTGGTGAGGTATTTACAATGCCGTGGTGCATGTGTGAACCTGCTGTCCACAAACATTTGTTCTCCCATTCTTCAGTACCTCAAACTCGGATTCAGTAAACACAACATCAACTTGATGTCACAGCCAATTCAAGCCAGGGGTTCTACAGACAATAGACAATAGGTGCAGGAGTAGGCCATTTGGCCCTTCGAGCTAGCACCGCCATTCAATGTGATCATGGCTGATCATCCACAATCAGTACCCCGTTCCTGCCTTCTCCCCATATCCCCTGACTCTGCTATTTTTAAGAGCCCTATCTAGCTATCTCTTGAAAGCATCCAGAGAACCGGCTTCCACCGTCCTCTGAGGCAGAGAATTCCACAGACTCACCACTCTCTGTGAGAAAAAGTGTTTCCGTCTCCGTTCTAAATGGCTTACTCCTTATTCTGAAACTGTGGCCCCTGGTTCTGGACTCCCCCAACATCGGGAACATGTTTCCTGCCTCTAGCGTGTCCAAGCCCTAAACAATCTTATATGTTTCAATGTGATTCCTCTCATCCTTCTAAACTCCAGAGTGTACAAGCCCAGCTGCTCCATTCTCTCAGCATATGACAGTCCCGCCATCCTGGGAATTAACCTTGTAAACCTACGCTGCACTCCCTCAATAGCAAGAATGTTCTTCCTCAAATTAGGGGACCAAAACTGCACACAATAGTCCAGGTCTGGTCTCACTAGGGCTCTGTACAACTGCAGAAGGACCTCTTTGCTCCTATATTCGATTCCTCTTGTTATAAAGGCCAACATGCCTTGCATCATAAACTTCATCTGCCATGCATCTGCCCACTCCCCCAACCTTTCCAAGTCACCCTGCATTCTCATAGCATCCTCCTCACAGTTCACACTGCCACCCAGCTTTGTGTCATCTGCAAATTTGCTAATGTTACTTTGAATCCCTTCATCCAAATCATTGATGTATATTGTAAATAGCTGCGGTCCCAGCACCGAGCCTTGCGGTACCCCGCTCGTCACTGCCTGCCATTCTGAAAGGGACCCATTAATCCCTACTCTTTGTTTCCTGTCTGCCAACCACTTCTCTATCCATGTCAGCACTCTACCCCCAATACCATGTGCCCTAATTTTGCCCACTAATCTCCTATGTGGGACCTTATCAAATGCTTTCTGAAAGTCCAGGTACACTACATCCACTGGCTCTCCCTTGTCCATTTTCCGAGTTACATCTTCAAAAATTCCAGAAGATTAGTCAAGCATGATTTCCCCTTGTAAATCCATGCTGACTCGGACCGATCCTGTTACTGCTATCCAAATGTGCGGCTATCTCATCTTTTATAATTGACTCCAGCAACTTCCCCACTACCGATGTCAGGCTAACTGGTCTATAATTCCCCGTTTTCTCTCTCCCGCCTTTCTTAAAAAGTGGGATAACATTAGCTACCCTCCAATCCACAGGAACTGATCCTGAGTCTATAAAACATTGGAAAATTATCACCAATGCATCCACGATTTCTAGAGCCACTTCCTTAAGTACCCTGGGATGCAGACCATCAGGCCCTGGGGATATATCAGCCTTCAGTCCCATCAGTCTATCCAACACCATTTCCTGCCTAATGTGGATTTCCTTCAGTTCCTCCGTCACCCCAGATCCTCTGGCCACTACTATATCAGGAAGATTGTTTGTGTCCTCCTCAGTGAAGACAGATCCAAAGTACCTGTTCAACTCATCTGCCATATCCTTTTTCCCCATAATAAATTCACCTTTTTCAGTCTTCAAGGGTCCAACTTTGGTCTTTACTAACTTTTTCCTCTTCACATACCTAAAGAAGCTTTTACTATCCTGCTTTATATTCTTGGCTAGCTTACCTTCGTACCTCATCTTTTCTCCCCATATTGTCTATTTGGTTATCTTCTGTTGTTCTTTAAACATTACCCAATCCTCTTGCTTCCTGCTCATCTTTGCTACATTGTACTTCTTCGCTTTAATTTTTATACTGTCCCTGACGTCCCTTGTCAGCCATGGTCGTCCCTTTCTCCCTTTAGAATCTTTCTTCCTCCTAGGAATGAACTGATCCTGCACCTTCTGAATTATTCCTAGAAACATCTGCCATTTTTGCTCCACTGTCATCCCTGCTAGTGTATCTTTCCAGTCAACTTTGGCCAGCTCCTGCCTCATGGCCCCTTAGTCCCCTTTATTCAACTGCAACACTGACACCTCCGATCTACTCTTCTCCCTCTCCAATTGTAGATTAAACCTGACCATGTTACAGTCACTGCCTCCTAATGGCTCATTAACCTCGAGGTCCTTTATCAAATCCGGTTCATTACATAACACTAAATCCAGAATTGCCTTCTCCCTGGTAGGCTCCAATATAAGCTGTACAAAGAATCCATCACAAAGGCACTCTGCAAAGTCCCTTTCTTGGGGTCCAGTACCAACCTTATTTTCCCAGTCTACCTGCATGTTGAAATCTCCCATAACAACCACAGCATTACTTTTACTACATGCTAATTTTAACTCCAGATTCAACTTGCGCCCTATGTCCAGGCTACTGTTTGGGGGCCTGTAGATTAGTCCCATTAGGGTCTCTTTACCCTTACAATTCCTTAGTTCTATCCATACTGACTCCACAAATCCTGTTTCAATGTCACCCCTTGCAAGGGACTAAATTTCATTCCTCACCAACAGGGCAACCCAACCCCCTCTGCTCACCTGTCTGTCTTTTTGATAGGAGGTATACCTTTGAATATTAAGTTCCCAGCCCTGGCCCTCTTGCAGCCATGTCTCAGTAATTCCCACAACATCATACTTGCCAGTTTCTAACTGAGCCTCAAGCTCGTCCACTTTATTCCTTATACTTTGCGCATTCATATACAGTACCTTGACCTCCGTATTCCAATGGCAATAGTGGTGTTAATTCTTGTCACGTGTACCAAGGTACAATGAAAAGCTTGTTTTGTTGCGCGCTACCCAGTCAGTGAATAGATTATACACAATCGAGCCGCCCACAGTGTACACAGAGGATCAAGGGAATAACGTTTAGTGCAATATAAAGTCCAGTAGAGATAGTTTGAGAATCTTCAATGAGGTTTTGGTGATAGGGTGGTTCAATTGCTTGATAGCAGCTGAGAACTGCGGCAACGCAAGTAGATAGGGCAGTAAAGAAGGCGTATGGCATGCTTGCCTTCATCGGTCGGGGCATTGAGTATAAAAGTCAGGAAGACATGATGCAGCTATAGAGGACTTTGGTTGGGCAACTTTTGGAGTATTGTGTACAGTTCTGATCACCCTATTACCGGAAGGATGTGGAATCTTTGGAAAGGGTATCGTGGAGGTTTACCGGAGTGATGAAATATAGAAAGAAACAGTTGCAGATGCTGGTTTATACCAAAGATGGTTACAAAATGCTGGAGTGACTCAGCGGGTCAGGCAGGATCTCTGGATAAAAAGGATGGGTGATGTTTCAGATGTGAAGAAGGGTCCCGACTGAATGGGTGGGGGGTGGAGCATGACGGCAGGGGAGAGATGTTGGGGAAAAACGGGAGCTCCCGTTGAATCAGTTGTGATCTTATTGAATGACAATACTAGTTCAAGGGACCAATTGGGGGGAGAGTTCCTTTCACAGTCTGTGGTGAGTCTGGCCAGGGGTAAAGTTGCGGGAAGGGCAGCAGCGTTGAGAAGGAGGGGGTCGGGGATCATGCTAGTAACTCACTCGCCGCTGCCGCGGCGCTCCAGGCGTGGAGCCACCGCATTGTGGCCAGGGAGGGAAGCAGCTCGGGTGGCTGCGAACGGCCGCCGGGACCTCAGCGCCAGGAAACTTGCCAAGAAACCGCCAAGAAACTTGCGCTGCGCATGCGCAGTACACAGTCCACGCTGCAAAGGCAGAATTTCAGCTGCCTTCAGCTCGCCTTGAAATTGACGGCTTGAAGCAGCGTCGACGGCATGTCAGCTGCACACACTTTCGCGTGTTACAAGCATTGCGGATGAAAGGCACAGGTGAATTATGCCTACCTATGAGATCGATCTCTTAGGTAGGCATAATTCTCCCATGCCTTTACTATTTATATTTAATAATTACCATTTTATAACTTTAGTCAGGGTAGGCAGTGCCTACCTTGCCTATCCTGACGGCATGTGCCTGATATGCAGGCAGGTAAGAGTTGGTCTCATGTTCGGCACAGATGTTGTGGGCTGAAGGGTCTGTTCCTGTCCTGTACTGTTCTAGTATTCTTGCAATTAGCCAGCTGCATATCTGTGAAGGGCTCTTGATGAAGGAATCTTCCAGAACTGCTCCTGGAGTTCTGTACGATGTATTCTTGAACATTTGTACGTTGTACCCTGTAATCACGTGGGTTTCCTCTGAGTGCTCTGGTTTCCTCCCACATCCCACAGACGTGCGGTTTTCTATGTTAATTGGCCCTCTGTAAATTGCCCTCACTAGAGAACGGTCCTGACCTATCATCTACCTCATTGGGGATCCTTGGACTATCTTTAATTGGTATTTACTGGATTTCATCTTGCACTAAACGTTGTTCCCTTGCCCCTGTATCTGTACAATGTGGATGCTGCGATTGTAATCATGTATAGTCTTTCCATTGACTGGATAGTATGCAACAAAAAAGCTTTTCACTGTACCTCAGTACATGTGACACTAAACGTAACTAACGAACTAGCAATATGGGGGGAGAAGTTTTAAAAGGGTTCTTGATGGTCGGTACAGACTTGGTGAAAGACATGTTTTTTTTGTTTTCTTGTCCTGAAAAAGTCTATAAGACCCGGGTTCGATCCTGATTACAGATGCTGCTGTGCAGAGTTTGTACGTTCTCTCTGTGACACGCAAGTTTTCTCCAGGTGCTCCGGTTTCCTCCCACACTGCAAAGACGTGCAGGTTCGTAGGTTAATTGGCTTTGGTAAAAAATTGTCAATTGTCCTTAGTGTGTAGGACAGTGTTCGTGTAGGGGGTGATCGTTGGTCAGTGCAGACTCGGTGGGACCAGTTTCTGCGCTGTATTTCTAAAGTATCTCTAAATTAAGCAACATCTATGAATCATGTCTCTGAGCGATCCACATCCTAATAAAACACAATAAAGTTTCCCACTGTAAATATTGAAATGCTTCGCTGTGATGTGTCGTTTTAATTAGATCGTGACAATGCCACATGCTTGTGCAGCAACCTCCCAATCCTGTCATCCTTGCTCACACAAACAAGTAAAGCTACTGGAGGCAGTGACTCGGTCATACCCCTGTGCTGTACATCTAAAGATACAGCTCAGTAGAAATCTTACTGGACATAAGCACAATCATTAGGTTCAGGTTTGTAATTGTCATGTGTACCAAGGAAGAAACATAGAAAATAGGTGCAGGAGTAGGCCATTCGGCCCTTCGAGCCTACACTGCCATTCAATATGATCATGGCTGATCATCCAAAATCAGTACCCTGTTCCGGCATTTCCCCCATATCCCTTGATTCCCTTAGCCCTAAGAGCTAAATCTAACTCTCTCTTGAAAACATCCAGTGACTTGGCCTCCACTGTCTTCTGTGGCAGAGAATTCCACAGATTCACAACTCTCTGGGTGAAAACGTTTTATCTCATCTCAGTCCTAAATGGCCTATCCCCTTATTCTTAAACTGTGACCTCTGGTTCTGGACTCCCCCAACATCGGGAATATTTTTCCTGCGACTACCCTTTCCAATCCTATAATAATTTTATATGTTTCTTTCTTTTCTTTCTTTTAAAATCTTTTTATTAGCTTTTTTTTCAAAAACAAAAACAAAACAACAAAAAAGAATAATGATAAACATAACAATGATATTGATACATAGGGATCAGGATTACATTAATAACAGGTATAACCTAAACATGAGTCCAGTGTCAAAATACACATTGATTATAGACCTCCTATGACCACCTATGTAAATGTAGTTAAATGTTTAAAAGAAAACATATATTTTAAAAAAAGAGAAAAAGAAAAAAAAGAGAAAAAAGGAAAAAACAAAACCCCCCTAAACTTGAAAAAAAAAGCAAAACAAAATCTGGGCTGCAAAAATATCAACAAATTCTGTCCCTGTTTGTCGTCAAGCCTGTTCCACCATATAAAGGTAAAATAATTTTGATAACGGTTGGAGAGGGGACAATTTATGTTGTGTGAAAATGTTGAATAAATCTTCCCCATGTCCTATCAAATTTAACCAAGGGTTAAACCAACATGATATCATTTCAGAGTACCAATGGAGTGTGGTCGGAGGGTTAGAGTCTTTCCATTTAAATAAAATAGATCTTCTATCCATTAATTTGGTAAAAGCAATCAGCCGATGGGCGGAACGGGACAAATTAATAGAATCTAACATTGGTAGCCGAAAAATTGCAGTAATAGGATGAGGTTGTAAATCAATACCTAAAACTACAGAAATAGTATCAAAGATTTCTTTCCAATATTTTTCCAAAAGTGGGCAGGACCGTTTCCCTCTCATCCTTCTAAATTCCAGCGAATACAAACCCAGTCACAGTGGAACGAGCAAACTCCACACACAACACCAGACACCAGGATTGATCCTGGCTAACTGAAACTGTGAGGCAGCAGCACAAACCACTGCCGCACTGGCCAACCATAACCCATGGGGCGGCACAGTTGAGCGGCGGTAGAGTTACTGCCCTACAGCTCGTGATGTGGGTTCGATCCTGATTAGGGGTGCTGTCTGTATGGAGTTTGTACGTTCTCCCGTGACCGTGAGGATTTTCTTCGAGGGATCTGGGTTCCTCCCACACTCCAAAGACGTGCCGGTTTGTAGATTAATTGGTTTTGGTAAAAATAACCTGAAAGCTTTGTGCCTTAATGTGAGGAGCATTTGAAATAAGGTGGATGAATTGAATGTGCAGTTAGTAGTTAAGGGATATTTTTTTTAAATTATTTTTTATTTTATTAGAAGTACAGTAATATGGTACCGTAGATACCTAGTATATATTGACATGTTACATTGTTCAGCTTCTTATTTTTTATTTTTTTATTTTAACAATAAAAAGGAGACAAGAAAGAGAATAGAAAATAAATAGAGAGGTGTGTGATAAAGTGAAAGAAAGGAAAGGAAAGAAGAAAATAAAGAAAATAGAGAGAAAAGAGGTAGAGAGCAGAAGAATAAATAGAGAGATAGCTATTTATTATTCTTGACCACCATTCACCCAATCCTGAAACAGATCATTTCTACGTTTGTGTTGCACCATATGCTTCTAAGAAGTTGACAAATGGAGACCAAATCCTTAAGAATTGGTCTACTTTGTCTGTTGTGAGGAATCGCATTTCTTCAAGATGTAGGGTTTCCGACATGTTTGAAATCCACATTCTAAGCGTTGGTATCGATGTATTTTTCCAAAATGTAAGTATAAGTTTTTTTGCCGTTATTAAACCATAATTAAGGAAAGATTTTTGAAACATATTCAGTTTATTCTCGTCTCCCATTAATTCGAATTTAATCATTTCAGTGTTAGGATTAAGTTTTATCTTAAGTAGTTTTGTGAAAATTTCAAAGATTTCGCTCCAAAATTTATATAGTTTTATACAAGAGACAAAAGAGTGTGTTATAGTGGCATTTTGAGATAAACATTTGTCACAAATGGGGGAAGTATTTGGGTAGAATTTGTGCAGTCTAGTTTTCAAGTAATATAATCTGTGTAGAATTATAAATTGAATTGTTATGTTTTGCGTTAATCAAGCATTTATGTATATATATCAAGTGTTTTTCCCAAGCTTCTTTCGGGATTTTTATCAGTAGTTCTCGTTCCCATTCTTCTCTAAGTGTCTCTGTCGATGGTAATTCTCTATTTAAGATGCTATTATATAAATATGATATAAGTTTCCTTGAGTCAGCCTTATTGTTCATTACTTCTTCCAATGAGTCTAGAGTTAAAGTTTGGTATCCTTGTATATATTTTTTCAGGAAGTCACAGATCTGAAGGTATTTAAAATATTGGTTATTTTTCAGCTTGTAAGTTAATTGTAGTTGTTGAAATGATAACAAGTTTCCCATTTCATACATATCGCCGATCCTTTTAATTCCCAATTTTTCCCACTGGCTATATGTTTGTACGTTCTCCCCGTGACCGTGTGGGTTTTCTCCGAGGGCTCTGGGTTCCTCCCACACTCCAAAGACGTGCCGGTTTGTAGATTAATTGGTTTTGATAAAAATAGTAAGATGACTTGTGTAGGATAGTGCTAGTATATGTGGTGATCGGTGGGCCGAAGGGCCTGTTTCTGTGCTGTATCTCTAAATTAAACTAAATTCAACTCTGGAAATACTGAATCACTTCTATTGGACTTGATTGTCTTTATGTATGGGTCTTCTGTTTGGATAGCATGCTAAACAAAGCTTTCCACTGTGCCTGTACAGGAAAGATAGTGTAGGAAAGGTCACATTTAAACTAACAGGGCAGGGGGATGGGACCCATTGCAAGGAGATAAAGGGCCATAAAAGGAGGATAGAAGCAAAAGGTAGAAGAAGAGATAAGAAAAATAACCTGAAAGCTTTGTGCCTTAATACGAGGAGCATTCGAAATAAGGTGGATGAATTGAATGTGCAGTTAGTATTTAAGGGATATGATATAGTTGGAATTACAGAGACATGGCTCCAGGGTGACCAAGGCTGGGAGCTAAACATGCAAGGGTATTCGAAATTCAAGAAGGATAAACAGAAAGGAAGAGGAGGTGCTGGTTAAAGAGGAGATTAATGCAATAGAAAGGAGATTCATTAGCTTGGATGCTGAAGAATCGGTTTGGGTAGAACTGCGAAAGAGCCAAGGGCAAAAAACACTTGTTGGAGTGGTGTACAGACCACCAAACAGCAGTAGGGAGATTGGGGATAGCATCAAGCAGGAAATTAGGGATGCGTGTAGCAAAGATACAGCGGTTATCATGGGTGACTTTATCCGCTGTTATGGGACGATAACAGTGAGAAGAGGGCACAGCCTGGATGGTGGGGATCCTTGATGATAGATGCCACCTTCTTGAGGCAGCTCCTGGTGTAGATGCTTTTGATGGTGGGGAGGGCTGTGCCCGTGACGGACTGGGCTGAGTCCACCAGTCTCTGCAGCCTCTTGCGTTCCTGTGTGCTGGAGTTGCCGTACCAGGCCGTGGTGCAACCAGTCAGCATACTTTCTACAGGGCATCTGCAGAGGTTTACTTGAGTATTCAATGCCAAACTTTAAACTTCTAAGTTAGTAGACGCATTGCTGAGCCTTCTTGGTGATCACATCCCTGTGCTGGGGCTAGGACAGGTCAACCCAGAAGTTAGTGCCTAGGAACTTGAAGCTGCTAACTCATTGCGCATGTGCTAGCAATGTTACAAAATTTTGAGATTTTAAAAATCAAGTCTGTAATTTATCCCATCAGATAAAGCATAAAAAGAAGTTTAATTTGACACCTAACTCACTTTCATATCTTCAGTATTAAAAAAGTTATGGCCATTTTCATACTCGGAAATTAGCATCTTGTTCCCTATTGCTTTTCCATTGACTTAACACAAAAGCTGTGATCGAGAACATTTAAAAGCCCATAACTTTCTTAAAAATTAAGAGAACTGAAAGAAATGTTCAGTTATTGTAGATTGAAGCATTCAGAAACAAATATGAAAAAATCTTACTTAGATGAAATTAAAGCATATAATTAGTTAGTTACCTAATTATAGCTAATTACAAAATTCAATTACTAGATCTAAACATCTATCCATTTCTTAAGAATAGATTAACATTTTTAAATAGCCTAAATGTCCAAATAACATTCACACAAGAATTCACAATATAACCTAATTTTTAAATCTCATTGTCATGGGTTTATAGGCCAAATGGAAGGAATTTAATGTATAATATCTGTAAATGAATGGCCATTTAAATCAGCTTGTGAGTGGGTTTTTCTGGAACGCTATCAATTGGAATGTTGTGGTTGCGGTGAATTTAAACCCGTATCGGCAGCAAAAACACTGCTGGTTCGTACGGGGGGGGGGAAATCACAATTTCGCAACTTAAAATGTGAATTAAATGCATCTTAAGAAACACTTTTTATACATAAAAATAAACAACTTTCTTTAACCTGTCCCCTACGTAAAATCCGTCCCCGTTGTAGCCGTTGACGGCTTCAGAAGCTGATTTTAAAATCAATTCAGCGATTAACCTTTTTTAAAAGACACGGAACAGACGTCGGAACGATTCTTCAGCAAAAGCTTGCACTCCAACAAAATATAATACAGACAAGGTCGGAGAAAACAGTGTTTTAACCCCGCCCCCCCCCCCCCTCAAACGCGCCAAAATCGCGCACACGGCCAGTGGCAGAATTGCAGCGCCGCTGAAGGTAAGTATTGTAACATACCTACATGTGCTCCTTCAAAAACAGCAAAGAAAGTCATAGTCAAAGTCAATTTTATTTGTCACATACACCCGAAGGCGCAGTGAAATTGTGGTTTGTAAGCAGACGATGTGTGCAAATTCATTGCAGTGTTTCCTACATTTAAACAAGTCTGCACTTCTTCTTCCGTGTCCTGATGCTACACAGTGGCTTGCCACTGCAGTACACATCGTTGCACTATTGGAGTCTGCAGTTGTACATGGATTATCCAGTAATGGGCATTACAGTAGGTGTTGCATTGTCTGGATCTGTGTGCCACAGTCACAGGTGGTTGTACCCTCGATGTAGCCCCATTTGTGCATTGTCTCCCTTGACCGCTCGACCCCGGTTCGCAGTCAGTTGAGACATCTCCAGTTCAGCCAGTGTTCATCAGCACCTGGGGATAAGCACTCTGCTGCTGGTATTCCCATCTTGGTGGAAATAGGGACAGTGGCTGGTCTGTTCTTCCACATCTGGAGGCGAGCTTCAGTTGGTGTTGTTTCCAATGGGGTGACACTGGTTAGGAGACTTTTACAGGATTTTAACCGCCTAAGAGGGGGCACGTGGTTGTGTAATGGGTGTCTATCGTCTGTCAGTTGTTTCAGACGCTCTGTCCTGCTTGCAGCAGCTCTCCTGATGTCTTGGGGAGCGATGCCAGCCAGGAGGTAGACGTTGTTCATGTCTGTAGATCGGAGGCAACCAGTGATGCTACGGCAGCTGGCATTCAAGGATGAGTCGATCTTCTTTCCATGTGTACATCTCTCCCAAGCAGGGCAGGTGTATCCTGCACAAGTCTGCACTGTCCTGAAGATATAAAAGCTTCGAGATAGTTACAGCACGGAAACATGCCTTGCAGCCCAACGAGTCCGTGCCGACCAACGCTCAACCCGTACACTAGCACTATCCTACACACTGGGGATAAATTACAATTTACAGAAGCCAATTAACCTACAAACTCCACGTATTTGGAGTGTAGGAGGAAACCGGAACACTCAGAGACAACCCACAGAGAGAACGTACAAACTCCGTACAGACAGCCCCCATAGTCAGGATTGAACCGGGGTTTCTGGCACTGTAAGGCAGTAGCTCTACCGCTGCGCCTGTGTGCCGCCCTCAAAAACTCTACATACAAAATGTTTAATGTGATTTTATTGCCTCTAAACTTTGACTCCCACTCACAGAATAAGCTGAATGAAAAAACATATACTGTACCTGGATCATGAATATAGAGCGTAGAACTGTACAACACTGGAACAGGCCTTCAGCCCACAATGTCTGTGCCAAACATGATGCCAAGACCAACTCTTATGTAACCGCTAATGATCCATGTCCCTCCATTCCTTGCATGCCCTTATCCAAACGTCTCTTAAACACCACTATCGTAGCTGCCTTCACCACTACCCCCGGCAGCACGTTCCAGGCACCCACCATTAGAGTCATAGAGTGGTACAGTGTGGAAACAGGCCCTTCAGCCCAACTTGCCCAAAATGGCCAACAATGTCCCAGCTACACTAGTCCCACCTGCCTGCGCTTGGTCCATATCCCTCCAAACCTGTCCTATCCATGTAACTGTTTCTTAAACAATGGGATAGTCCTAGCCTCAACTACCTCCTCTGGAAGCTTGTTCCATACACCCACCACCCTTTGTGTGAAAAAGTGACCACTCGGATTCCTATTAAATCTTTTCCCCTTCACCTTGAGCCTATATCCTCTGGTCCTCGATTCCCCTACTCTGGGCAAAAGACTCTGTGCATCTACCCAATCTATTCCTATCATGATTTTGTACACCTCTATAAGATCTCCCCTCATCCTCCTGTGCTCCATGGAATAGAGACCCAGCCTACTCAACCTCTCCCTACAGCTCACACCCTCTAGTCCTGGCAACATCCTCGTAAATCTTTTCTGAACCCTTTCAAGCTTGACAATATCTTTCCTATAACATGGTGCCCAGAACTGAACACCATATTCTAAATGCAGTCTCACCAACAACTTATACAACTGCAACATGACCTCACAACTTCTATACTCAATACTCTGACTGATGCAGGCCAAAGTACCAAAAGCCTTTTTGACCACCTTATCTACCTGCGACTCGACCTTAAAGGAACCATGCACCTGTACTAGATCCCTCTGCTCTACAACACTACCCAGAGGCCTACCATTTACTGTGTAGGTCCTGCCCTTGTTCGACGTCCCAAAATGTAACACCTCGCACTTCTCTGTATTAAATTCCATCAACCATTCCTCCGCCCACTTGGCCAATCGATCCAGATCCTGCTGCAATCGTTCTCTGTGTAATAAAAGAACTTACCCCACACATCACCTCTATGCTGTGCCCATCTCACCTTAAAGATATGTCTTTGGCATTTTCTCCCTGTGAAAATGGTTCTGACTGGGTCTGCCTTGTCTGTGCTTCTCAGAATTTTATAAACTTCTACCAGGTCACCCCTAAACTTGTTTTCAAGTTGGTCTAACTTTCTTTGTTATGTGAAATTATGAGAGGCATAGATAGGGTAGACTGTCGGGAACATCCAACACTAGAGAGCAGAGCTATAGGGTGAGAAGGGGAATGTTTAATGGAGATGTGCAGCGAAGATTTTTACAGAGGGTCGTGGGGCCTGGAACACATTGGTGGTGGTGGAGGCAGGTACGATAGTGGTTTAAGAGGCTTTTGGATCGGCACGTGGAAGTGCAGGGAATGGAGGGATATGGATCATGTACAGGCAGAGAAGATCAGCTTAACTTGACATCATGTTCGGCATAAACTATGTAGGCCGAAGAGCCTGTTCCTGTGCTTTACTGTTCTCTGTTCCCCAGAGATGCTACCTGACCTACTTAGTTACTCCAGCACTTTGTGTCTTTTCTTGTGAGCCAGCGTCTGCAGTTCCTTGTTTCTACTTTCTTCCTTATCTGACTTGTAAGATGTACGTGCAGCTTCACCGTGCGTTACTGTTGTTCGTCATGTAGGAAACATGTCTCCGGGGTAGAGGGACACATTCAGTTTAGTTTAGTTTATTGTCACGTGTACTGAGGTACAGTGAAAAACTTTTTTTGTTACTTGTTTTCCAGTTAGCTAAAAGACTATGCATGATTACAATCAAGCCATCCACTGTGTACAGATACAGGATAAAGGGAATAATATTTAGCACAAGAAAAGGTCCAGTAAAGTCTGTTTAAAGATAGTCCGAGATTCTACAATGAGGTAGATGGGTGGTCAGGCCCCTCTCTAATTGGTAAGAGGATGGTTCAGTTGCCTGATAACAGCTGGGAAGAAACTGTCCCTGAATTTGGAGGTGTATGTTCTCACACTTCTGCACCTCTTGCCTGATGGTAGAAGGGAGAAGAGGTAGTGACTGAGGTGAGATTGGTCCTTGATTATTGCCAGGACAGCATGAAGCATAGATGGAGACATTGGAAGGGAGGTTGGTTTGAGTGATGGTCTGAGCTGCGTCTACAACTCTCTGCAATTTCTTGTGGTGTTGGATGGAGCTGTTCCCAAACCATGCTGTGATGCTTCCCGATAAAATGCTTTCTATGGCGCATCTGTAGAAGTTGGTGAAGGTTGTAGGGGACGTGCCAAACTTCCTCTGCCTTCCAATGAAGTAGAGGCGTTGGTGAGCTTTCTTGGCATTGCTTCGATGTGCCTGGTGCAGGACAAGTTGCAGGTGATATTTATTCCTAACAACTTTAAGCTTTCGACCATCTCTACTTCAGCACCATCAATGAATACCAGGGTATATATGTGTAGCGCTTAGCTTCCTGAAGTCGATCACTGTCTCCTTTGTCTTGCTGACGTTGAGGGAGAAGTTGTGATCTTGGCACCAGGTCTGTGGACACAGCAGAGAGCCGAGTGTAAAACTGCTGCTGCTGCAAAATCAGGGTTCAAAAACCTTTGCAGTTGGAAGAGTTGAGTAGAAGGAAGGAAATTTCTGTTGCTGCAACTCGACAAGTGACTAAAATAACTGCTTGCTTCCTCTTTCACAATTGGTGATGTCTTTTCAAAACTGAGATATATTTTCCAGTGCATGACGTGACTCATTAATTGGCCTCCATTTGTGCAGGTCAGTAATTTGATACTTGTTCTGCATTTAGGTGAAACCCATTAGGTGACGTGATGGTGTCCAAGCTGAATATTCCACTGGTCAGGCCTATGGACACTTTAGTTTAGTTTAGTTTAGTTTAGCTTAGATGCAGCGTGGAAACAGGCTCCATGGCTCACCAAGTCCACGATGTCCTATTTTTATTCTCCCCACGCTGGCTCATAAAAGGTGTTAGAAATGTTTCCAATTTTTACACGCTCGTGGCTAGTGAAAGTCACCAACATTCCAAGCAGGGGAATCCCAGCGAGCCGCGGCCCATTCCGACGGCAGGCCTGGCTGCGGGCCGCGGAACCTGAGATGTGCCGCACGGCAGTAGAAAGCCCCTGAGAGGCAACATGGAGCTGAACTGGACGCCGAGATCCAAGGGGGACCCTGCGGGGTGGGGTGGGGATGGGGAGGGGGGGGTCTGCCGAGCGAAGTGGGGACCAGGCGGGGAGTCAGAAGACAAGACTGATGAACTTTTTGAACTCTATGAACTTTTTGTAACTTTGTCAGCACCAGTTACGCGGTGACACTTGTGTACAGCCCAGGTGAGGTCTTCTATGAGTTTATCGGGTTGTATGCAAAACTAAGCCGGATGGCCCGTTCCTGTGCTGTTCAGAGAGAAAATAAAATAGGTGAGGTCAGTGAAAGTGCCAGAAGCGGAAGAGAGGGAATGATGGAGCCAGGAGAGAAGGGGAGGATAGACACAAATGCTGGAGTAACTCAGCGGGTCAGGCATCGTCTCTGGAGAAAACAAATAGGTGACGTTTCAGGTCGAGGCCCTTCTTCAGACTGAACAAATTAGGCAACAGATGACCTTGGGAAGGGTGGAGCCTATCATGTTCAATTGTTAACTGGGGAATATGTGATAAGAAGAGGGAGACAAGGATACGAACAGTGGAACTGGTGGGACAACTAGGGGGTGGGAGGGAGGGGAGACAAGGGAATGCAGGAGTTGAGATTAGAGAAATCAATTAGGAAATGGAAGGTCAACAAAGGAGATCTCGAGGAGGTGTAGGAGGAAACTGGGGAATTTGGACACAACCCGAAAGTCCAGCATCCACCCCTCCTCAGCACGGGCTGCATTTAAATCATTGGCCCCGCTTCCTCTTTTTCTGCCTGTTGAAAGTTTGTGAGAGACTTGCACCAGCTGCACAGTGCAAGTTGGTGAAGACTGGGTTTCCTTGAGGTTTCTTCCTTCTGCTGCCACTAACTAAGGCCCAGCCAGTCCGCCGGTCAGGATCGTCTCAGCAGAGATTAGTGGTGAGCGCTCGTTTCACATGCAACCTTCCCCCTGTCTCTGTCTCTGTGCACCTGTCCCAAGGTTTGCGTCTTGTTGGTCTGCACTGCCTTTCATTTCCTTACAATCTATCCCCCTCTCTGCAGCGGCGGCAATAAACGGTTACTAAAAGTGGAAACGAGGAACTGCAGTTGCTGGTTTACAAAAAAAAAGACGCCAAGTGCTGGAGTATCTCAGTGGGTCAGGCAGCATCTGTGGAGAGCATGGACCGGTGACTTTTTGGGTCAGGACCTTAGTTCAGACTCACAAAGTGCTGGAGTAACTCAGCAGATCAGGCAGCATCTCTGGAGATCATGGATAGGTGACATTATTAGTAGATTGGTGTCTCGGGTTCATGTTTGTCGGCTTGTCTGATCAAGGTTACTTAAAACAGCAATGGACTCTGTCTTTTTTTGGTAAACCAGCTTCTGCTGTTCCTTGTGTCTACACCCAGAGTGTTTTCACCCAGAGAGTTGTGAATCTGTGGAATTCTCTGCCTCAGAAGGCAGTGGAGGCCAATTCTCTGGATGCTTTCATGAGAGAGCTAGATAGGGCTTTTAAAGATAGGACTTCTCAGGGGATATGGCGAGAAGGCAGGAACGCGGTACTGATTGTGGATGATCAGCCATGATCACAGTGAATGGCGGTGCTGGGCCGAATGGCCTACTCCTGCACCTATTGTCTATTGTCTATTGTCAAAGTGTTGGAGTAACCCAGCACTCCCAGCGTGTTGTGTTTTGTTGTTGGTTGTGATGGTTATGGAATGAAGCCTAAACTCTTCATTACCCTGTGACATGGATGTCGCTGGCTAACAGGTGGGCCATTTCAACGGGTGGTTAATGTTCTGTTTTCAGAGATAAGAAAACGTAGTTGTCGAGTTAAACAGTGTGGAATTAAGCCCTTCGGCCCAACTTGTTCACACCGACCAACGTGTCCCATCTCCCTGCGTGTGACGTGTATCTCTCTAGACCTGTCCTATCCATGCACTTATCCAAATGTGATTTAAACCTTGTGATAGTGCCTGCCTCAACTACCTCCTCCAGCAGCTCGTTCCATACACCCACCACCCTTTGTATAAA
This sequence comes from Amblyraja radiata, assembly GCF_010909765.2. Taxonomy (NCBI): domain Eukaryota; kingdom Metazoa; phylum Chordata; class Chondrichthyes; order Rajiformes; family Rajidae; genus Amblyraja; species Amblyraja radiata. The sequence goes on from NC_045956.1 coordinate 62,723,672, forward strand.
TGACAGATTCCCTGCCGGGTTGAGGTGACAAAAGCTGAGCATGTGCCCCCCCTCAAACATTCCATCGTTTGTAGGGGTTGTGAGGGATCTCATCTTGTGATGAGATTAAGTGCCACTGTGATGAGAGATTTGTAGACACGAGACACTGCTGGTGCTGGAATCCTGAGCAAATGCTCGCACAGTTGGTGACAGTAAGCTGTGTCTTATTTCCAGCTGTAAAGTGTATAGTATCTTTCCATTTGGGGCATGTTGGTCGGCGTGGGCAAGTTGGGTCAAAGGGCCTGTTTCCACGTTGCATGACAGACTATTTTGGTCAACAATTTCCTTCTCTTCCGGAATGGCAGTGGATACCTGGAGTTACTTTGAGAATGGATCCAGGGCAGATCGGCCATAAATGCAGCAACATGTACCAGCTACAGTGTATCTGTGCACTGCGGACAGCTTGATTGTAATCACATAGTCTCTTCGCTGACTGGACAGCACGCATCAGAAAGTTGTTCACTGTACCTCGGTGCAAGTGACAGTTAACTAAACTAAACTAAAGACATCTGAGTAGGTCAGACCTATCCCTGGGTTTTAAAGTTCCTATGTTTAATAGGTCTGTGTTGAACCTTTTATTCTTTCACCAATAAAAAATATATGCTATTAATGGTGCAGATTTGCTATTAAATAGTGAATGTGTGCTCATTAAGGTCATTTTTTATTGTTCCCCGATGTAAAATTCCAGCATTAATGTGGATAAACTAAATTAAGAACATTGAAGGAAAAGGTTCATTTGTGCCAAATTCTCCAGGTTTTGCCTATTCCTGATATCCAGAAGAATGATCCCACTGTTTGTTAATCCTGGTGTTTGTTCCATTATATCAACTGTATGGTTAAAGTTTCAGAGGTAGTTGATACAATCTCTCATCTGGGTACCCATTGATCTCATTGGTTCCTGTAACTAAACTATCAGAGTTTAGAGCTTGGCATGGAATTGTTGTGGAGAAAGTGGAGGCTGTTTGGCCCAATGGGTCCCTGCTAGCTCTTCAGAGGAATTAATCATTGGGTCGTACAGCACGGAAACTGGTCCTTTGGCCAATTATGTCCCATTTACACGAGTCCCATTTGTCTGTGTGTGGTCCATATTCTACAGACTTTAGAGATACTGCACGGAAACAGGCCCTTTGGCCCACCGAGTCCAAGTGACGGCTGGGTGGTGCAGCGGTAGAGTTGCTGCCTTACAGCGCTAGAGACTCTGGTTCGATCCTGAGCTCGGGTGCTGTCTATACGGAGCTTGTACGTTCTCCCTGTGACCGTGTGAGTTTTCCCCGGGTGCTCCGGTTTCCTCCCAAACTCCAAAGATGTGCAGGTTTGTAGGTTAATTAGCTTTGGTATAAATTGTCCCTCGTGTGTGGGATAGTGTTAGTGTACGGGGATCACTGGTCAGCACAGACCCGGTGGACCGAAGGGCCTGTTTCCGCTCTGTATCTCGAAACTAAACTAAACTAAACCAGTGATCACCCCGCACACTAGCACTATCCGACACATTAGGGACAATTTACAATTTCATCGAAGCCAATTAACCTACAAACCTGCACATCTTCGGGGTGTGGGAAGAAACAGAGCACTCGGAGAAAACCTAGGGAGATTTAGGACCTAGGGAGAAATCTAGGAATACAGGGAGAACGTACAAACCCCGCCTAGACAGCAACTGCAGTCAGGATCGAACCTGGGTATTTGGCACTGAAAGGCAGCATCTTTACTGGCACGCCATTGTGCCACCCTTCCTTTCAACCTGTCCTACCCATGTACCTGTCCAAATGCATTTTGAAGGCTGTAGTAGTATCTGCCTCGACTATCCCCTCTGGCAGCTCGTTCCCACCACCCTTAAGACTGAAGAGAGGTCCCGACCCGAAACGTCACCTATCCATGTTCTCCAGAGACGCTGCCTGACCCGCTGAGTTACTCCAGCACTTTGTGTTCTATTGTTGTACCGTGTGTACGGCTTGATAGTACTCGTGTATAGCATGACTGGATAGCAACATTTTTCACTGTATCTCAGTGCATGCGAGCGAGAATACAAGGGCCTTGGAGAGAGGCTGAGGGGACAACAGGATGGGACTGTTTTCAGAATTGTCTGATCAGCCTTGGACGTTGTGGAGTCAGGAAAATTAATTTTGGAGACACAGCAGGGCAACAGGCCCTTCGGCTCACCGAGTCCATGCCGGCCATTGATCACCCGTTCACACTACTTCTATGTAATCCCACTTTCTCATCCACTCCCGCCTGACACACTAGGGGCAATACACAGAGGGCCAATTAACCTGCAAACCCATAAGACTTTGGGACTGATTCCTGGGATGTCAGGACTGTCTTATGAAGAAAGACTGGATAGACTTGGTTTATACTCTCTAGAATTTAGGGGATTGAGAGGGGATCTTATAGAAATTTACAAAATTCTTAAGGGGTTGGACAGGCTAGATGCAGGAAGATTGCTCCCGATGTTGGGGAAGTCCAGGACAAGGGGTCACAGCTTAAGGATAAGGGGGAAATCCTTTAAAACCGAGATGAGAAGAACTTTTTTCACACAGAGAGTGGTGAATCTCTGGAACTCTCTGCCACAGAGGGTAGTCGAGGCCAGTTCATTGGCTATATTTAAGAGGGAGTTAGATGTGGCCCTTGTGGCTAAGGGGATCAGAGGGTATGGAGAGAAGGCAGGTACGGGATACTGAGTTGGATGATCAGCCATGATCATATTGAATGGCGGTGCAGGCTCGAAGGGCCGAATGGCCTACTCCTGCACCTAATTTCTATGTTTCTATGTTTCTATGTGGGACGAAACTGGAGCACCCAGAGGAAACCCACGTGGTCACAGGGAGAGCGTACAAACACCGTACAGACAGCATCCAAGGTCAGGATTGAATCCCGGTCTCTGGCACTGTGAGGCAACAGGTCTGCCAACTGCGCCACTGTGCTGCCATTTTGTTTAGCATGGAAACAGGCCCGTTGGCCCTCCGAATCCACGCCGACCATTGATCACTCTTTCACACTCGTTCCCTATTATCCCACTTTCTCATCCACTTCCTACACACCAGAGGCATTTTACAGAGGTCCAATTAACCGAAGAACCCGTGGGAGGAAACCCACGCGATCCGAGGTTAAACGTGCAAACTCCAGGTCAGGATTGAACCCGGGTCTGTGAAGCTGAGAGGCAGCAGCCAATGTGCTGTGGTTCTCCAGTTGGCCAGCGAGTCAGCGAGTTTGGCATTCCGTGCAGACTGTGAATTTCCTGTAATTGCACGGTGCACTTTCACTTGTCTCCCAGCGACTAGACATCTGGCCAGTTTTGGAGTTTGGAGTTTTTTGGAGTTTCACTCCATGGAGTTTTGACACATCGGCATTTTCTGTCTCTTGTTTCAATTCCGAGTTTGCCCTTTCTGCTAACGGGGCATGCTTGCTCATTTCTCACATTTCAGGAAACGGTCTCAGCATCAGGAAATTGTGCCTCAAACACTTCCCTGTTTTCCATGCTGTGGACATGGTGCAGTGGCTGTGAGAATCACTGAGTTTTGAGTGAGGGTGTTCGCTGACCAGCGGACGTGTTGGCTCCAGGGGTGGCCTAGCGGTAGATTTGCTGCCTTACAGCACCAGAAACCCGGGTTTGATCCTGACCTCCAGTGCTGTCAGTACCAGGGCTGCCATTGAGCGTGAGAATCACGCTTTTCGACAAATTCTCACGCTCTCACGCTGATCACAAATTTCTCACGCTCTGTCTTGAGAAATTTTGTGATCAACAAGAATTTCAAAACTCATATCAAGTGCATGGGCCACGGGTGTTGGAGAGCCGGGGCTGAAGGAGAGATGGAAGCAGAAGCAGTGGCGGGGACAAATGCGGACGGGGAGCCGGGGCTGGCGAGTGTTTGCCGGGCTGGCGAATGTTTGCTGGGCTGGCGAGTGTTTGCCGGGCTGGTGAGTGTTTGCTGGGCTGGCGAGTCGCTCACTGCAGCTCCGGCCATGGAGCAGCCTCAGTGCAAGAGTCCCGGGCCGTCGGAGGCGTCGGAAGCGTTGCGCTGCTGCCGTGAAAGTCTCTGTGCCGAATTCGCCCTGGTGACCGGCATGGATCAGGTAGCGTCTCTGGAGAGAAGGAATGGGTGATGTTTCTGGTCGTGACCCTTCCAAGGGTCTCGACCCGAAACCTTCAGAAGGGTCTCGACCCGAAACGTCACCCATTCCTTCTCTCCAGATATGCTGCCTGTCCCGCTGCGTTGCTCCAGCATTTTGTGTCTCTCTTCGGTTTAAACCAGCATCTGCAGTTCCTTCACATGCAATGAGACCCAACAAGACGACTTTGAAGCAGTACCACTCGGGTGGCGGAGGGACGGAGAGAGAGGGGATGTTAAAGAAATTGATATTCATACTCAATCGGGGAAATTAGTTGATATCTGTCTTTAAATTGATATTTTGTTCATCTTTAAATGTAAGTCTTGGATTCATGTATCGCGGGAACAAATACGCAAAGGCAAGATGGTAAATATAAACTACAAATTAACTTCAGAAAATGAAACTTGTAGAGATGATCTTTGCCCTTCACTTTACAAGGAATAACCTCAGGGATTATGCAATAAATGCCATTCAAATACTCTGCAACCTTGGGATTATATTGTTCATGTTCAAATCCGATAGTTAAATCTTGATTTGTTCAATATTATAATTAGTGCAAAGATACAGCGTGGAAACAGGCCCTTCGGTCCCTCGAGTCCGTGCCGACCATCAATCTCCCGTTCACACTGGTTCTATGTTATCCCACTTCCTCATCCAGTCCCTATACACTAGGGGGCAATTTACAGAGGGCCAATTAACCTACAAACCCGTACGTCTTTGGGATGTGGGAGGAAACCGGAGCACCCGGAGGAAACCTACGCGGTCACAGGGAGAACGTGCAAACTCCACACAGACTGCACCCAAGACCAGGATCAAACCCGGGTCTCCGACGCTGTGGGGCATTAATTGTAATGCTATATGCCGGGATAATTACCCAATATTACTGATTATTAATCCATTGTATTATTGAATATATATGTTGCGCCCGTTCTCCTTTATCTGTACATTGTGGGCGACTTGCTTGCATTTACCGGATAGCACGCAACAAAAGCTTTTCCCTGTACCTCGCTACAGGTGGCAATAGTTAACTAAAGCAATCTATTTACATGTATCTGTGTGTTGTTGCTTTAACCAGCCTGTTAAGGTGCAGCAACAGAGAATGTAATTGTTCTGATGTCGCTGCATGCGACAACTATACACTCTTGTCTTCATTCTACACTTGAAATTACCACAATGATATTTAAATGGCATTTGGACAGGTACACGCGAAGGATGGAACTGTAGATGCTGCTTTAAACCAATAGACATAAAGTGCTGGAGTAACTCAGCGGGTCAGGCAGCATCTCTAGAAGAAAGGAATGGGTGACGTTTCGGGTCGAGACCCTTCGTCAGACTGAAGGTCTGGTTAATTGGCTTGGTATAAGTGTAAATTGTCCCTAATGTGTGTAGGATAGTGTTAATGTGCGGGGATTGCTGGTCGATGTGGACTTGGTGGGCCGAAGGGCCTGTTTCCACGCTGTATCTCTAAACTGAACCCTGTCCGGCTAGCAGGGCTGTGTAGGGCAGAGTGCCGGGACACGGTGACATCTGGCTCTGATCTCCACAAAGCCAATCACGTATCGAGCAACGCCTCAGATCAATGGGCCTCTGGTGCTTGGAGTCGGTCCACAGACACAGTGAGGAAATTGGATGTTACTCTGGCTTTTTGTGTCTATCAGTGACTTGGAGAGTGGGCTGGACAACGAGTGGCGCAGCTGGTCGTGGCTCCCCTGCTCTACGCTATTCCCACACACTTATGGGCCTGTCCCACTGAGGCGACTCTTTAGGCGATTGTCAGGGACTAGTTTTACTAGCATTCACCTACGACAACCTCCGACAGCAAACACTGTTGCCACTGACGCTTGTAGTTGCCCAAAGGATCGCCTAAGTGGGACAGGCCCTTCAGGCTGCGGCTCAGTGCATGCTGCTGGAAGAAGGTACCACGCACCTACCAGTGGCTGCTAGAAGTAGGTACCAAGCACTTGGTAGAAACGGTGGAAGGTGGTGGCCTTCAAATGGGGGTGGTTGGAGAAAGCATCCTGCTTACCTGCTAGATTTTCACTTGCTGTAACTGCAGGAAAAATGTTCCCGATGTTGGGGGAGTTCAGAACCAGGGTTCACAGTTTAAGAATAAAGGGTAGGCCAGCTAGGACTGAGATGAGGACAAACTTTCTTCATCCAGAGAGTTGTGAATCTGTGGCATTCTCTGCCACACAAGGCAGTGGAAGCCAATTCACTGGATGCCCCATCTACACTCGTCCCATTTGCCCACGTTTGGTCCATATCCCTCTAAACTTTTCCTATCCATGTTTCTGTCCAAGTAATTTGTGAATGTTGTTATAGTACCTGCCTCAACTACCCCCTCTGGCAGCTCGTTCCAAATACCGACTACCCTCTGAGTGAAAAACATTCCCCACAGGTTCCTATTAAATCTTTCCTCCCTCACTTTAAACCTATGTCCTATGGTTCTTAATTCCCCTACCTTGAGAGTAAAAGACTCTGTGCATTCACCGTATCTATTCCCCACATGATTTTAAACACCTCTATAAGATCACCCCTCAGCCTCCTGCGCTCGGATGCAGGAATCTTGAGTTAAAAGAAAAACAAAGTGCTGGAGGAAATCAGCGGGTCAGGCAGCATCTGTGGAGGGAAATCTCCAGGCAACGTTTTGGTTGAACCCTGCTTCAGACTGAAAAAGTGTAACAATTCAAAACGTCGTCTGTCCATTCCCTGTGTAAATGCTGCCTGACTCGCTGGTTCCTCCACCAGTTTTTCTGTTAACTCAAGATTCCTGTATCTGAGCGCAGGGCAGATAACACTATACATAAACGGAATCAAGCCAAAGTGAAGTACAATAAACCGAGCAAAGGAGAAGATACAGAATGCAGAATATAGTTCGCAACATTGTAGCGCATCTGTTCCAGAGACAAAGTCCAATGTCCGCAATGGGGTAGCCCTTTGGCCAAACTTGCCCATGCTAACTTCTTCTTCTTCTAATCTAGTCCACACACAAGATTAGAAGTTGTTCAGCCAGAGATAAACACACTTCTCGGCATCTGCATAGAATGGTGTCTGTCTTGTGCTTCTTGTGCGTGGGGGTGGAGAGATTGGTGGAAACAGGGCGGCGATGTGAACGCCTCTTTCCGCCATGCTAACTATCATGCCCCATCTATACTAGTCCTACCTGCCCATATTTGGCCCATATACCTCTCAATCCTCTCCTATCCATGTGCGTGTCCAAATGTTTCTAAAACATAGTGATAGTAGAGATGAATTGGACAGAGGAAACTCTAGAAACAGATACAATTATGAATCTAAACATTTGAATGGATATATGGAGATTCCATCCTACATGCTAAGGACAATTTACCGAAGCCAATTAAACTACAAACCTGCACGTCTTTGGAACGTTGGAGGAAACCGGAGCACCCGGAGAAAACCCACGCAGTCATAGAGAACACAGAAACACCAGACAGCACGTTGTCAGGATCGAACCCGGGTTGAAGTTGAAGGCTGAAATTCTACAGCTGTTCCATCGTGCCACCACATTTGGCCCATACCCCTCTAAATTCTTCCTATCCATATATCTGACGTAGGGCCCCGACCCAAAATGTAGCCTGCCCATTCCCCCCACAGATGTTGCCTGGGTTCCTCCAGCACTTTGTGTTTTGCTCAAGATTCCAGCATCTGGAACTGTTCTTTGTGTCTCCATATATCTGTCCAAAAAGGTCCTTTGAAAATTGTAATTGTATCCAAATCTATAGCTTCCTCTGACACCTCGTTTCAGGCCTCTGATTGCCCCATATCACTTTAATATCTCTTTATTCTCATTGATCTCTCATTAACCTCCCTGATCTCTCTTTAAATTACCCCCTTCTCACTTTATGTCTTCTGGTTTTAATCTATCCTTTTTAGGGGTGGCAGAGTGGCGCAGGGCTAGACCTGCTGCCTTGCAGCGCCAGAGACCCAGGTTCGATCCTGACTACGGGGGCTGTCTGTACAGAGTTTGCACGTTCTTCCTGTGACCGTGTGGGTTTTTTCAGGGTGCCTCCCACACTCCAAAGACGTACAGGTTTGGTAAAATTGTCCCTAGTGTGTAGGATAGTGCTAGTGTAAGGGTGATCACTGGTTGGCATGTAATCGGTGGGCCGAAGGGCCTGTTTCCACTTTATATCGCAAAAGTCTAAAGTCAGGCAGCGTCTAGAGTCTAAATTCTGGGAAAAAGACTGAGCGTTCACTTTATCCATGCTGCGTGACTGGATAAAGTGCCAAGTGGTCCTATGCCACAACTCGTAAAAATAAAGAGGCTCAAATCTTGGAGCTGGTGACTGAAGTGACTAAGACAGGAGTTTTTGCAGCTGCGTCAAACAAAGTTGCTCCAAGACTGCCAAATGCTGAGAGTGAGTCCGATCACAGAGTTGATCAGAACATTCTGATATTAGACAGCTACAGGGGTAGAACTGTTGCCTCACAGCACCAGAGACCCTGGTTCGATCCTGACCTCGCATGCTGTCTGTGTGGCGTTTGCATGTTCTCCCTGTGACAGCGTGGGTTTCCTCCACGTGCTCCAGTTTCCACCCACATCCCAAAGACGTGCGTGTTTGTAGGATAATTGGCCTCTGTAAATTGTCCCTCGTGTGTAGGGAGTGGATAAGAAAGTGGGATAGCCAGTGTGAATGGGTTATCAATGGACAGCGTGAAATTAGTGGGCCAAAGGGCATGTTTCCACTGTATCTCTAAACTGAAGCTTACAGTTCTCCTCCCAGACTGATTCAGTCTAGCTGAGATTGCCGACACAAGGAACTGCAGATGCTGGTTTACAAAAAAAAGTGTTGGAAAAGTTCCCCCTTTTCTCCCATCTCCCATCAAGCAAGAGTGAAAATGCATAGCTCAAGATTCAGGGAAAGTTTCTTCCCAGCTGTTATCAGGCAACTGAACCATCCTATCACCAACTAGAGAGCGGTCCTGAGCTACTATCTGCCTCATTGGAGACCCATGGACTATCTTTAATCAGAATTTACTGGACTTTATCTTGCATTAAACGTTAAACGTCGCCCATTCCTTCTCTCCAGAGATGCTGCCTCACCTGCTGAGTTACTCCAGCATTTTGTGTCTACCTTCGATTTAAACCAGCATCTGCAGTTCTTTCTTACACATCTGTACATTGTATATGGCTCGATTGTAATCATATATAGTCTTTCCACTGTGTGAAAATGCACACCTCCAGATTCAGGGACAGTTTCTTCCCAGCTGCTATCAGGCAACTGAAGCTAGGTTACTAACTAGAGAGTGGCCTGACCTCCCATCTACCTCATTGGAGACCCTTGGATTAACTTTCATTGTACATTACCTTGCACTAAATGTTATTCACTTTATCCAGTACATTGTGGACATCTTGATTGTAATCAAGTATAGTCTTTCCACTGACTGGATAGTACGCAACAAAAGCTTTTCACTGTACTTCGGTGCACGTGACAATAAACTAAACTAAACTAAGGGTAAGGCAGCATTTGTAGAGAATATGGATAGGTGACGTTTCAGGTCAGGACCCACCTTCAGACAATGAAGGATCCCAACCTGAAATGTTATCTATCCATGTTCTCCAGAGATGCTGCCTGACTCGCTGAGTTACTCCAGCATGTTGTGACTGTCTTTCAGCGGTGGTTGTCTTGGATTAAGCAGCCTCCTAGAATGCATTCCCTTGTTGACGCCCTCTCGTTTGCTTCTCCTTGGACAGCTGGTATCACCATGATCTCTCGCGCCATGCCGCTGAAGCTCTGCTCCTGTCCAACGGCAAGGATGGCTGCTACCTGCTGAGGAAAAGTCACGATGCTCCAAATTTCTACGCACTGTCGGTAAGGTAAGCAGCTCGGACCTGGGCCAGAGAGTCGCTGCGTTATTAGACTAGCCTCAGATCTCACAGGCAGTGAAAATGTTTAATGCCACTTGTAACTGGCTGTGGTGGGTGTTCAGTGTGAGGCATTTTAATACATCGTCATACAGCGTGGAAACATAATCATGTATTGTCTTTCCGATGACTGGTTAGCACGCAACAAATGCTTTTCTCTGTACTTTGGTCTATGTGACAATAAACTAAACTCAACTATGTCCCTCTACACTAGTCTACACCTACCTGTATTTGGCCCATATCCCTCTAAACCTGTCCTATACATGTACCTGTCTAATTGTTTCTTAAATGTTGTGATAGTTACTGCCTCAACGACCTCCTCCGGCAGCTCATTCCATACACCCACCACCCTTTGTATGGAAAAAGTAACCCCTCAGGTTCCTATTAAATCTTTGCCCCCTTCACCTTAAACGTAAGCCCTCTGGTTCCCGATTCCTCTCCCCTGGGCAAGAGTCTCTATGCATCTACATGTGCGAGCAAGCACTCTGGTCCCATTTGGTTTAATGGTTTAGTTTTTAGAAATACAGGTTTTTGTGTCCATCTTCGGTCTATAGCAGCATCTGCAGTTCCTTCCTACACATTCTGACTGTCTGTTTTAGATATGCCTCTCAGAATTTTACATCCTTCTGTCAGGCACGATGGCACAGTGGTAAAGTTGCTGCCTCACAGCGCCACAGACCCGGGCTGGATTCTGACCACAGGTGCTGTTTGTACGGAGTTTACACGTACTCCCTGTGACTGTTTAAGAAGGAACTGCAGATGCTGGAAAATCGAAGGTAGCGAAAGTGCTGGAAAATCGAAGGTAGACAAAAGTGCTGGAAAAAGGCTTCCTCCGTGGCCAGAGTGAGCATCACCGGAAATTGGAGGAGCAGCACATCGTATTCCGCTTGGGCAGTTTGCACCCTAGCGGCATAAACATTGACCTCCAATTTCCGGTAGCCCTTGCTGTCTCCTCCCCTTCTCAGCTCTCCCTCAGCCCTCAGGCTCCTCCTCTTCCTTTCTCCTTTCAAGTGTGTTTAATTGTCATATGTACTGACAACAGAACAATTAAATTCCTACTTGCGGCAGCTTTACAGGCCCATAAACGCAATTATACAGAGATAAATATAAATAATATATATATACATTAGATATGTATATTATATATATAATATAATAATATATCCCCACCATCGAAAGGATTTACCGAAGTCGCTGCCCCAAAAAGGCAGCCAGCATCATCAGAGACCCACACCACCCTGGCCATACACTCATTTCACCCCTGCCATCGGGAAGTAGGTACAGGAGACTGAAAACTGTAACGTCCAGGTTCAGGAACAGCTTCTTCCATACAGCCATTAGGCTATTAAAAACTACAACCTCAAAATAAACTCTGAACTATGTAGACTATTATCGTTATCATTGCACTATTATTGTTTGTTTTTTATGTATGTGTGCGTGCGTGTGTGTATATATATATATATATATATATATATATATAGGAAGTGAACCCATTCATTCTCTCCAGAGATGCTGCCTGTCCCGCTAGAGTTACTCCAGCTTTTTGTGTCTTATCTTCATTTTAAATATATATGTATGGGTATGTGTGTATATATATATACACACACACTGAACTTTTTCTTGTTTATTATATTGTTTACAGTGTACTATGTTTACATATTCTGTTGTGCTGCTGCAAGTAAGAATTTAATTGTTCTATCTGACAATAAAACACTCTTGACTCTCTCTCTAATAATACTATAAATCATTTTGTCTTGCTCTTCATTTCTCTCACCACTACAAGCTCTGTGCTGGCATTCAGATCACTGCTCTTTCGATGGTGATCGGTGATCGGACTCAGTGGGCCAAGGGGCTTGTTTCAGTTTAGTTTAGTTTATTTGTGTCACGTGTACCGAGGTACACTGAAAAGCTTTTGTTGCGTGTGAACCAGTCAACGGGAAGTCACTACGTGATTACAATCGAGCCAATTACACTGTACATATACAGGATATAACAAATAATATTTAGTGCAAGATAAAGACTGGTAAAGTCCAATTAAAGAAAGTCCATTGGTCTCCAAAGAGGTAGATGGTAACTTAGGACTGCTCTCTAATTGGTGATAGGATGGTTCAGTTGCCTGATGACAGCTGGGAAGAAACTGCCCCTGAATCTGGAGGTGCGCATTTTTACACTTCTATACCTCTTGCCTGATGGGAGAGGAGGGAGGAGGGAGTGACCGGGGTGAGACTGGTCCTTGATTATGCTGGTGGCCTTGCCAAGGCAGAGTGAGGTGTAGATGGGGGTCAATGGAAGGGAGGTTGGTTTGTGTGATGGTCTGGGCTATGTCCAGGTATAATCCAGGTACAATGGTGTCAAGAGAAATTGGAAAGCTAGAAACCTCTTTCTAAAGTGATCCACGCTGTCATGTTGAAGATCACTAACGTCTGTGAATTTTTCATCTGCAGAGGCAAAGACTCCGTCAAACACTTCCAGATCGAGTGGAGTGAAGGCTCGATTAAATTTGGATTCAGTGAATTTCATTCTGTCTCCGAGTTTGTCAGTCACTTCGCCAATCAGCCGCTGATTGGCAGCGAGACAGGTAATCCAGCTCTATTCCATGGTCATCCTTCCAGTCTGGAGAAGGGTCCCAACCCGAAACATCACCTGGATATTCCCTCCACAGATGCTGCCTGAATTGCTGAGTTCTTCAAAGAAAGATTTAGCTTCAATGCACAGCGTGCACAGTGAAAAGCTTTGTTTTGCATGCTATCAAATCAGATCAGATAATAAGTGTGTAAGAAAGAACTGCAGATGCTGGTTTAAATCGAAGGTAGACACAAAATGCTGGAGTAACTCAGCGGATATGGCAGCATCTCTGGAGAAAAGGAATGGGTGACATTTTGGGTCGAGACTGATCAGATAATAACATACATAAATACAATCAAGCCAAACTCAAGTACAATAGGTAGAGCATGGGGAAGATGCATAGTGCAGAATATAGTTCTCAGCATTGTAGCGCATCTGTTCCAGAAACCAAATCTATAATTTGCTCAAGATTTCAGTATCTGCAGTTCCTTGTGTCTCCATTTTAGTGCTCCTCAAATAATGCCAGGAACTGCAGATGCTGGTTTACACTGAAGATAGACACAAAATGCTTGAGTAACTCAGTGGGTCAGGCAGCATCTCTGAAGAAAAGGAATAGGTGACGTTTCGGGTTAAGACTGAAGGTTGAATCTGAAGAAGGGTCTCAACCCGAAACGTCATCTAATCCTTTTCTCCAGAGATGTTGCCTGACCTTCTGAGTTACTCTAGCATTTTGTGTCTATCCCCTCAAATTATGGATACCTTGAAGAGGTTCTCTTCCTCTCTCTGATGGGATTTCAGTGTGACCCTCTTTCACTGCTCCCCCTCTTTTTTCCCTGCTGCTCTCCTGCTTCAGGACCATGTTCTGATGCAGATTTGCTCACACAGCCATGCATTCTTCACTTCCACCCTTGGTCACTATCTCCATCCTTCTTTCCCCCACCCAACTCATCTGCCAGTCACACCCACCTCGTCCCACATTGCTTCCAACTCCGTTTCCTGGCCTCACATTTGGGGTCCAACCAAGATCTAAGTTACATGCACTCCACCGCTTCTCACAATAGTTCTCTCTCCGGACAATCTCTGCCGTACACTGGTTCTGAGTGTTGTAAGTGGTTGCATCTGTTCCATAGACAAAGTCTAATGCCCACAATGGGGTAGAGGTGAAGCGAACAGTACCCTAGCTTATGGAAGGACCGTTCAGAAGCCTGATAACAGAGGCTAACAATCTATTCCTAAATCTGGTGGTGCGTGCTTTCAAGCTTCTGTACCTTCTGCTGGACGGGAGCAGGGAGAAGGAGAAATGGCTGGGGTGGGACAAGTCCTTGATTTGTGTATGTGGAATTCTTTGCCACAGAAGGCTGTGGAGGCCAAGTCAGTGGATATTTTTAAGGCAAAGATAGATTCTCGGTTAGGAGAATCTAGGCAGGAGAATGGGGTTAGGAGGGAGAGATAGATCAGTCATGATTGAATGGCGGAGTAGACTTGATGGGCCGAATGGCCTAATTCTACTCCAATCACTTATGACCTTATTATATTGGGTTCTTTCCTGAGGCAACATAAAGTGCAGATGGTTGATGATGGAGCATGTGGTCAGAGTCATTGGAGACATGCTGAACTTCCTTAGACGTCTGAGGAAGCAGAGGCGTTGATGTGCTTTCTAGGCCGTAGTGTCAATGTGGTTGGAGCAGGACAAAGACTTTGTGACGCAAGGATTTCCCATTCTCCTCCCACTCTCACCACGTTTTCACATGGAAATGTATCAGTGAGAACCTGGAAAACTCCACCCAGCAGAGGAGTAATGAAGGGTTCTCAGTTATTTTGTAGTTTTTAAAAGTCCAGAAATTGTTTTGTATGAGTTTTATTTTGTTTTGTATGCCACAGACAGCTGTGGAGGCCAAGTTGATTCACCTCCACCTTATTGTTGACATTGGACTTGGTCTCTGGAAGTGATGCACTACAATGCTGGGAACTATGTTCGGCACTCTGTATCTTCCTCGTTGGAATATCTATTGTACTAGACTTTGACTTGATTGTATTGATTTACAGTATTAAGGAGGAGATTAACAGACACTTGATTCGTAAGGGTGTCAAAGGATAATAATAATAATAATAATAAATTTTATTTATGGGCGCCATTCAAGACTCTCAAGGACACCTTACAAAATTTAGTAAACAGATTACAAAACATGTAAGCGGAATGAAACAAAACAAAAAATAACGACAAAAAAATCACAAATAAATAGTAAAGACATCAACAATACACAATTCAAAGACACAATTCAAAGACACAATTCAAAGAGGGAGCAGCGGCAGCTAATCGCGCCAGCGTTCACTCTCCCTTCCGGCAGCCATCTAGGAAACGGAACAATAAGGATCTTTAACATAGAAACATCCCCCCACAATGGTTACCATTATGGGGGAAGGCACAATGTCCAGTCCCCATCCCCAGTTCACCCATAGTCGGGCCAATTGAGGCCTCCACAGTTGCCTCTACGGATAAGGGGGGAAGGCAGGAGAATGGGGATGAGAGAGAAAGATAGGTCAGCCATGATTGAATGGTGAAGTAGACGATTGGCCGAATGGCCTACTTCTGTTCCTATGACTTATAATATGTTTTCATTGTGTATGCTAAAATATCTTTGCAATAGTATATTTGTTGTTCAAGAATGGTATTGTGTGGAGTAATTTTTGAGGGAATATAGAACAGTACAGCACATGAACAAGCCCTTCAGCTCACAATATCGGTGCTGAATATTATACCAAGACCAAATCTTATCTGTGTGCATGTGATCCATATCCTTGCATAGCAAATCCATGTGCCTATCCAAAAGCCTCAAACACCATTATCATATCTGCCTCCACTACCACCCTGGCAGTGTATTCCGGGCATTCACCAGCCTCTGTGTGTAAAAATAAATTCACCCTGCATCTCTCCTTTAAAATTTGCCCTCTCACAATAAAGCTTTGCCCGTTAGTATTTGATATTTCCACCCTGCGGAAAAGTGTTCTGACTGTCTGCCCTATC
This sequence comes from Amblyraja radiata, assembly GCF_010909765.2. NCBI lineage: Eukaryota > Metazoa > Chordata > Chondrichthyes > Rajiformes > Rajidae > Amblyraja > Amblyraja radiata. The sequence goes on from NC_045956.1 coordinate 62,739,292, forward strand.
TATGCCTCTCACACTTGTTATACTTTTATCAGGTCTCCCCTCAATCCCTGCATTCCAAAGAAAAAAATCCAAGTCTGTCCCTGTCGGATAATACCGTTAAATCCAGGTGCCATTTCCGCACCGTTTTCAAAGCCTCCGCATCCTTCCTGTAATGGGGTGACCAGAACTACACGCAATACTCCAAGCGTGGCCTAACCAAAGTCTTATCAAACTGCCTCATGACTTGCTGACTCTTCTACTCAATGCCTTACTGTTTGGAATTTGCCATCTCAAGGAGGCAGCTCACCACAAACTTCTTGAGGCAGTTAAGCATTGGCAATAAATGCAGGCCTTCCCATTGTAGCTCCATCATGGCTGTCCTCAGAAAGAACAGGAAAGATCCCACACGGCGTTGATCTATGCTGTTTGTAGGCATCCCAGTTAAGATTAGTGTAGGTGAGTGTTTTGCTGAATCTATATTCTGTAATAGGTACACAAAAATGCTGGAGAGACTCAGCGAGTGCAGCAGCATATATGGAGCGAAGGAAATAGGCAACGTTTCGGGCCAAAACCCTTCTTCAGACTATATTCTGTAATACTGGATTGAGCCCAACACATGTGGAATTTGGTAATGGACCAACCTTGCTCAATCCCATGCCAAGTCGAGTGGAGTTTATTGTCATATCATCAGTCAGAGCATTGAGTGTAGAAGTTAGGAGGTCGTGTTGCAGTTATGCAAGACATTGGTATGACCACATTCAGAGTATTGTGTTCAGTTCTGGCCACCATGTTATAGGAAAAATGTTTTCAAGATAGGAAGGGTGCAGAGAACATTTACGAGGATTTTGCCAGGACTTGAGGGCTTGAGCCATACGGAGAGGCCAGGCAAGCTTGGACTTTATTCCTAGGAGCACAGGAGGATGTCCTTATAGAGGTGTATAAAATCATGAGAGGAATATTTGTGTCCTTTTGTGCATTAACCAGCATCTGCAATTCCTTGCTTCTATCATGTGAGATTCAATGTGCATTTGCACTTCTGATGCAACCAAATGAACTTATAGATGCTGGATGTTTGTAGGTTAATTGGCCTCTGTAAATTGTTTATTTGTGTCACGTGTACCGAGGTACAGTGAAAAGCTTTTGTTGCGTGTGAACCAGTCAGCGGAAAGTCAACATGTGATTACAATCGAGCCATTCACACTGTACATATACAGGATATAACAAATATTATTTAGTGCAAGATAAAGACTGGTAAAGTCCAATTAAAGGAAGTCCATTGGTCTCCAAAGAGGTAGATGGTAACTTAGGACTGCTCTCTAATTGGTGATAGGATGGTTCAGTTGCCTGATGACAGCTGGGAAGAAACTGTCCCTGAATCTGGAGGTGCGCATTTTTACACTTCTATACCTCTTGCCTGATGGGCGAGGAGGGAGTGACCGGGGTGAGACTGGTCCTCGATTACGCTGGTGGCCTTGCCAAGGCAGCATGAGGTGTAGATGGGGTCAATGGAAGGGGAGTTGGTGTGTGTGATGGTCTGGGCTATGTCCAGGTACAATCCAGGTACAATGGTGTCAAGAGAAATTGGAAAGCTAGAAACCTCTTTCTAAAGTGATCCACGCTGTCATGTCCCTAGTGTGTAGTCCCGCTCCGGATGAGAAAGTGGGATAACATAGAACTAAAGTGAACAGGTGATTGATGGTCGCCGTGGATTCTGCTTCCGTGCTGTATCGCTAAACTAACACTGAACACCTACACTCAGTCAGCCTTAGCCTACGCGATCTCCTGGTTGCCAAATGTTTTATCTCCCCTTCCCGTTCCAATACTGACCTTTCTGTCCTGGGCCTTCTCCACTGTCCAGAGTGCGGCCACATGTAAATTGGAGGAACAGCACCTCATATTTCACCTGGGCAGCTTAAAACCCAACGGTATGAATATTGATTTCTCTAATTTTAAGTATCCACTGCCTTCCTTCTCTCTCTGCCCCTCCCCCACCCACTCCTGCCACTTCCACTGTTCACATCCATATATCCCTTTGTTATCACCTCTTCCACAGCCAACAATGGACCATTGTGGGCTCCAATGGCCATCGGTACCAGCTCAGATTTGTAGTGTACCTTTCCATACCATCTAGTTCCATACTAGTTTCCATCTCCTTTGACTCTGGGTGTAAAGAAGGGTCTCGACACGAACGTCACCTATTCCTTTTCTCCAGAGATGCTGCCTGACCCACTGAGTTACTCCAGTATTTTGTGTCCATCTCTAAACTACAAGATAAGCATCATGTTTTTATCAAATTTATTTATCCGAAGGGACGCTGCTTGTACTGAAGAGTCCATACCCTCGGCAAGTGGAGGAGCCTTCCATTTACGAATCAGTGCGGGTCCACACAGCCATGCAGACAGGACGGACAGAGAACGACCTTGTTTCCAAGGCTCCCTCTGTGAGTGCACCATCTTAGCTCCATGCCCGGCTCCAGCTGGGTTGCAATTATTTACCAGGCTGTGATTTGTTTAATTTAGTTTAGTTTACTTTAATGTCACGTGCACCGAGGTACAGTGAAAAGCTTTTTGTTGCGTGCTATCCAGTCAGCGGAAAGACTATACTTGATTACAATCAAGACGTCCACAATGTACAGATACTGGATAAAGGGAATAATGTTTAGTGCAAGGTAATGTACAATTAAAGTTAATCCAAGGGTCTCCAATGAGGTAGATGGAAAGTCAGGACCACTCTCTAGTTGGTAATAGGATGGTTCAGTTGCCTGATAGCAGCTGGGAAGAAACTGTCCCTGAATCTGGAGGTGTGCATTTTCACACTTCTGTACCTCTTGCCTGATGGGAGAGAGAAGAGGGAGTGACAGGGGTGACAAAGGACAAAGGACATTTATTGTCACGTACACCAATTGGAGTAGTGAAATTTGAGTTGCCATTTGCAGCACACCAATAAAAATAAAACACAATAAAGAATTTAACATTGAACATAAAAATATCCCCCCACAATGGTTCCCACTGTGAGGGAAGGCAACAAAGTCCAGTCCTCTTCCTCATTGTTCACCCATGGTCGGGCCTATTGAGGCCTCCGCAGTCGCCGCGACGGCAGCCCGATGTTACAGGCCCTCTCGCCGGATGATGGAGCTCCGGCGTCGGGAAAACACTCTCAGCGGCTTGGAGTGTCTGGAACGGCCGCTTCCTCCCCGGAGACCGCGGCTCCCGAAGTCCACAGGCCGCGCTGGTCGGAGCTCCAACACTGGCGATCTCGGCGAGAGATCCCAGGCTCCACAGTGTTTAAGCCCAGCGCCGCCCGCAGCTGGACACTCCGCGACCACAGCTCCACGATGTTGGAGTCGGCGGTCTAAGGACTCCGGAGCTTACCACACGGCGACCCAGGTAAGGCATCGCCCGCTCCGCGATGGTGCTTCAGAGCTATGCCGCTGCCGAAGCTGAGGTTCTGGCCGGTCCCGGCAAGAAACGCCGCTCCAGTCCCGTTGGTAGGCCGCGAGGAAGGGGCGAAGATGCGGCTCAGAGGAAAGCCGTATCTCCGACCAGGTAGAGACTGAGAAATATAGTTTCCCCCTTCCCCCACCCCTCCACATAAAGAGCCTAGACCTCCAAAACAAAAACTTTCAACACACTAAAAAAAATTTAAAGGGTGAAAGGACGAACAGCTGCAGGCAGGGCAGCCATACTCGACGGCGCCCCCACTCAGGGCCACTCAGGAGTCAATGGAATGGAGGATGGTTCGTGTGAGCTGCGTCCGCAATTCTCTGACATTTCTTGCTTTCTGAACCAGTGATTTGCTTCTAAAATGTATACAGTGGCAATGTTAAATGAATGCTGGATCAAGAAAAACAGCCGGCATTTCTACGGCACTTTTTGGGTTAATTCCATGGATATATATGTTGCTGGTTAGGCCAATATTAAAGTGTATAAAATCATGAGAGACATAGACTGGGTAGAGAGTCTGAACTTTTTTCCCAGATCAGAAAAATCAAATACTTGAGACATAGAACATAGAACAGGAACAGGAACGAGCCCTTCAGCCCACGTTTGTGCCGAACATGATGCCTAGTTAAACTGATCTTGTCTGCCTGTACATGATCCATATTCTTCAATTCACTGCACTTTCATGTGCCTATCTTAACGTCTCTTAAATGCTCTGCCTCCACCAAGGTGTTCCAAGCCCTCGCTACTCTTTGTGTAAAAAGAATCTTGCCCCATACATCGCCATTAAATTTTCCCCGGTTCACCTTATAGCTATGCCCTCTAGAGTTGGGAATAGCTTCATGGTGAGAGTGGCAAAGTTTCAAGGTAATGGGCAGAGCAACGTTTCTGACACAGAGGGTGGTCGGAGCCTTGAACGCACTGTAATGGGTGGAGGTGGAGGCAGATACAATGTGAGACTTTTGGCCTAACGATGCCTCATCTAAGCTAGTTCCATTTGTCTGCGTTTGGCTCATATCCCTCTACTCTTTCCTATCCATGTACCTGTCAAAGTATCTTTTAAATGTTATAGCACATGCCTCAACTACCTCCTCTAGCAGCTTATTCCATATACCCACCGTATGTGTGGATAAAGTTGCCCCTCAGGTTCCTTTTACATTTTTCCCCTCTCACATAAAACCTATGTCCTTTGGTTCTTAATGACCCTACTCTGGCTAAAATACTGTGTATTCGCCCTATCTATTCCCCTCCTGCCTGATGGGTCTATGCATGACTTGAATAGCATGGACTGTTTTAGAGAGCAGTGAAGCCAACCACCTTGCTGTGGGTCTGGAGTTGTATGTTCTCCAAAAGACACTCCTCCTCGCATACAAGGTTCTTTATAGTCCCCACCACTGCAGACGTTACTTTCCTGATTTATTCATGCAGTTACCAGAGACATGCCGAATCATTAAACTTCTAAGTAGTAGAGGTATTAAAAGCCTTCTTGGTGATCACGTCTATGTGATGGAGCCAGGACAGGTGATCCCAGATGTTAGCGCCCAGGAACTTGAAGCTGCTAACTCTCACCACTGCCAACACATCGACAAAAACTGGTGCGTGGACTCCCGACTTCCCCTTTCCGTCGTCAATGATTAGTTATTTCGTTTTGATGAGGGGAACAGTACTACATGTTTACATAAGTACTGTATAATCTCTCTACAGCAGTGCAAGAATGTTGTCACCTTTGGGTTGGCTTGGCTTGTTAACAATGGATGCTTTACCTAACTCACATGTTCTTGCTTTAACCAGCTTGTAGATGACAACTGGTCCAATCTGTGTTAGTAATAATCTTAGAAACATATTTTCTAATTTACAGCTGGGCACCAAGGAAGGCTATCTCACCAAGCAAGGAGGCCGAGTAAAGGTGAGATTCTATGCTTAGTCGATGCACAACTACATGTAGTTGCCATGTTATATGAAGCGGGAGATGCAGCTGGTAGAGTTGCTTCCTCATAGCCCCAGAGACCCGGGATTAATCCTGACTGGGGGTGCTGTCTGTACGGAGTTTGTACGTTCTCCCTGTGATCGCGTGGGTTTCCTCTGGGTACTCCGGTTTTGTTTAGATTGAATTAATTTCAATTCAATTTAATAATACTTTATTGTCACATGTACCTACGTGTAGTGTATTTCTTTGTTTTGCATACAATCCGATAAACTCATACAGCAGACCTCACCTAGGCAAGATGTGAGGCAATGTGAAAACTGTTTAGATAACATCTCTTAGGGTCAGCACGGTGGCGCAGTAATAGTGCTGCTGCCTTACAGCACCTGAGACCCGGGTTCAATCCTGATTATTAGTGCTGTCTGTACGGAGTTTATATCTTCTCCCTATGACCTCGTTGGTTTTCTCCGGATGCTCTGGTTTCTTCCCACATTCCAAAGACGTGCGGGTATGTAGGTTAATTGACTTCTGTAAGTTGTAAATTGTCTCCAGTGTGTAGGATAATGCTAGTATACGAAGTGATCTCTGGTCTGCGAGGACTCGGTGTGCCGAAGGGCCTGTTTCCATACTGTATCTCCAAAGTCTAATCATGAGGCAAAACTTGATTGGGATCTCGTTATGAGGCGCTGAATGTAAATTTAAGAATCACACTTAAAAGATACTTGTGAGGGATTTCAAAGGAGCCCAGTGATAATAGGGAAAGGTCGGATGTGTTCCCAATGGTGGGTAACAACCAGCAAGGGCTAAATGGAACGTATAGCACAGGAACAGCTGAAAATAGTGGGGAAAAGGGCTGTTCCTGAATCTGGTGCTATGTGCTTTCAAGTTATTGTATCTTCTGCCCGATGGGAGAGGGGAGACGAGGGAATGACCGGGAGGCGAATGGTCCTTGATTATGTTGGCTGCTTTCCCAAGGCAGCTTGAAGTGATGGAGTCAATGGTGGCTTCTTTCGTCTGACCTGACCTCTTGAATATTTTAGACAATAGACAATAGGTGCAGGGGTAGGCCATTTGGCCCTTCGAGCCAGCACCGCCATTCAATTTGATCATGGCTGATCATCCCCAATCTGTACCCCGTGCCTGCCTTCTCCCCATATCCCATGACTCCGCTATCTTTAAGAGCCCTATCTAGCTCTCTCATAGCAAGTATCCAGAGAACCAGCCTCCACCGCCCTCTGAGGCAGAGAATTCCACACTCACAACTTTCTTTTTTTATTCTCAAATTATTTATCTCTGCACTTCCCTGCTTAAAATTACTCTGTCACCATGAAGCATAGTTTAATTTTGGATAGAGATACAGTGTGGAATCAGGCCCTTCAGCCCACCGAGTCTGTGCCGACCAGCGATCACCCATGTTCTACCCAACACACCAGGGATAATTTACAGAAGCCAATTAACCTACAAACCCGCACGCCTTTGGAATGTGGAAGGAAACCGGGGGCCCAGAGAAAATCCACGCGGTCACAGGGAGAACGTGCAAACTCCACACAGACAGCATCCGATATCAGGAACGAACCTGGGCCTCTGACGCCGTGAGGCAGCACCTCTACTGCTGTGTCATGGTGCTTCCCATAATATGGTTTTACTTTGATGAACAATTGGTTAATTCTCGTGCATTTCCTTCTCTTTTCAGACTTGGAAAACCAGATGGTTTATTTTACATAGGAATGAACTGAAGTATTTCAAAGACAAAATGGTATGTTGTGAAACAAATTGCATCTGAGCAGCTTTATTAATCTTAAAATAGAAATCGCCTGCTGAGTTCTCAGCCCTGTTGCTGACTCAAGGCCCTCTGCTGGTACAGTTTAGTTTATTGTCTTATGTACGGAGATACAGTGAAAAGCTTCTTTGTTGTATGTCCTATCCATATGACATCTAGTTAACCATTTGGGAATAAGTACAAATCCCACCTCACCCACTGGGGAATTTAAACTCTGTTAACTGCATAAATAAATTAGGAAAATAACATTAGCAGTGGTGGGGTCTATAAAGAACCTTGTATGTGAGGAGCATAGTTTAGTTTAGTTTATTGTGACGAGTACCAAGGTACAATGTAAAGCTATTTTGTTGCTTGCTGTCCAGTCAGCAAAAATAATATACTTGATCACGATCCAGTTGTCCACCGTGTATACATACAGGATAATGGAGAATAATGTTTAGTGCAAGGTAAAGTCTGATTAAAGATAGCCCGGGGGGTCTCCATTGAGGTAGGTGAGAGGTCAGGACCACTCTAGTTGGTGATGAGACGGCTCAGTTGAATGGTAACAATTGAATGGGAAGAAACTGTCCCGAATCTGGAGGTACTGTATGTATTATCATACTTCTGTACCTCTTACTTGATGGGAGAGGGGAGAAGAGGGAATGACTGGGGTCCTTGATTATGGAGGTGGCCTTGCTGAAGCAGCATGAAATGAAGATGGAGTCAATGGAAGGGAGGTTTGTTTGCTTGATGGTCTGGGCTATGTTCACCACTGTTTTCAATTCCTTGTGGTCTTGGATGGAGCTGTTCCTAAACCATGCTATGATGCATCCTGATAAAATGCTTTAGTTTAGTTTAGAGATATAGCGCGGAAACAGGCCCTTCGGCCCACCGGGTCCACGCTGACCGTCGATCCCCGCACATTAACACTATCCCACACACACTAGGGACAATTTTTACATTTACCAAGCCAATTAGCCTACAAACCTGTACGTCTTTGGAGTGGGGGAAAAAACAAAGATCTCGGAGAAAACCCACGCAGGTCACAGGGAGAAATTACAAACACTGTACAGACAGCAGCCGTAGTTGGGATCGAACCCGGATCTCCGGTGCTGCAAGTGCTGTAAGGCAGCAACTCTACCGCTGCGCCACCGTGCCGCCCTACTGCAGCACATCTGTATACATGCATCTGGATCGGATGAAAACACTGTGTCTCGGTAGATGCGACAATTATAAACAATTACCGATGCCGACCTGGTGACAATATGCAGCACACTTTCACAAACTGACACTGGCTAATTAATGGGGGGGGGGGAAGGTAAAGATTTAATCTACAAAGAAAGGCAGGATTGAGATAATATATTGCAATATCAATGTGGACTCCCGCATCTCTGTGTTAAACGTAGATTGGTAACTTGGTGTTAGTGACACTGACAATGCCAACTTCATTCCAAATTTTATGTCTTGGCTTTTTTCAGAGGGTTGAGTTTGTGATTAAATGTTTATAGATTGATAGACAGAGAGACAGACAGGCAGGCAGACAGACAGATAAATGCCAGAGGTACCCCGTGTTTAGTTGAGGATTGATTCACAGAATGTAGAATACCTCTTCATTAGGAGCAATACAGTCACGCTGTTATTTAATTCATCAAAACGTTATTCAGCACAATGTTTTGAGACGTGCGCTATATTTTAAATTGTAAGTCAGACATCCCAATGCCATTTCTCTCAGAGACACAGACAGCATCATCTGTGCTTAGAGTCACATAGCACAAAAACAGGCTCTTCGGCCCAACTTGACCATGCCGACTAACATGCCCCATCTAAGCTGCCTGTGTTTGGACCATATCCCTCTAAATCTATCTTATCTGGGTACGTGTCCAATGTCTTCATAGTATCTGCCTCAAGTACATCCTCTGGCAGCTCATTTCATATACCCACCACTTACTGTTTGAAAAGGCTGCCCTTCAGGTTCCTATTAAATCTTTCCCATCACACCTTAAAATGTTTAAGAATCTTGAATGCTTTCTGTAATAACTAAAATTATTATTTTTGCTCTACAGTCTACAGAACCAATCAAGACACTGGATCTAACTGAATGCACTGCGGTACAATTTGACTACTCACAAGAGAAGATTAATTGTTTCTGGTAACTAAAACAAAATTCACGTTCTCAATCCTCCAACACCGCGGCCTTTAAATAATAAAAGGTCCCGATTTCCAGAGCCGAAAGATCTCCTATCCATGTTCTCCAAAGATGCTGCCTAACCTGCTGAGTTCCTCCAGCACTTTGAATCTTTTGTTCACTCCCCCCACCTGACTTGAAATGTTGTTGTTCATTTCCTATTCCTTCCACAGATGCTGCCTGACCTGCTGAGCAAAGATCTTAGATCCGCTCTACGATCATTGCTGCTGAGTTCCTCCAGCACTTTGGGGTTTGCTTTTAAGTAATATTGGCTTCGTAATGGTGTGATTCTCTTCCATGGTTTCCTAATGCACTTGGTTGAACCAGGAGCTAGTGGAATGAAATGTGGGTCTAATCCACCCTAGTAGCTTATGAACAATGCTTTAAAGACAACTGAATGACGCGAGTTGTTGGAGTGGTGAATAACATAGAACAGCACAACTCAGGAACAGGCTCTTTGGCCCACAATGTCTGTGCCAAACTTAATGCCAACATAAACCAACTCCTTTGTCTGCATGTGATCCATATCCCTCCATTCCCTACATATCCATATTCCTATCGAAAAGACGCTTAAACGCTACTTTCGTATCTGCCTCCACCACCACCCTGGCAGCGGGATGGGAATTGCAAGTCCATCACATAGATCACACTTCCCACCATCACATTTCACCCTGCCTCGGGAAAGCAGCCAAAATAATTAAGACTTGTCACACCCTGGTCATTCCTCCTTCTCCCCGCTCCCGATCAGCAGAAGCACGCATGACCAGACTCAGGAACTTCCCCTCTGTTATCAGTCTTCTGACAGTCCTTCAATAAGCTAGGTTACAGTCTGATTCACCTCTACCCCATTGTAGACATTGGACTTTATCTATGGACTGATGCACTAAAATGCTGAGAACTATATTCTGCACACTGCATTTTCCCCATTGCTCTTACTTGTACGGGTTTTACGTAATTGTATTTATGTATAATATTATCTGATCTGTCTGGATAGTCTGTTTGAGTACCATGACAACATTTAAAAGATATTTGGATAAGTACATGGATAGGGAAATTTTAGAGGAATATGGGCCAAACGCAAGCAGGTTGGACTAGTGTAGATGGGACATCTTGGTCGGCATGGGCAAGTTGGGCTGAAGGGCCTGTTTCCGTATTATATGATTCTACAACAAATTTTTCTTTGTACCTCGATACACCTGACTATAATAAACCCAAGCTATTGTGACCCAAATGGATGTCTTGTCTGTGTTAATGAATAAACACTGCTCTGTCTTCTCTTTACAGTTTAGTATTTCCTGAACGAACATATTATATGTGTACAAAGACAGGAATTGAAGCTGATGAATGGATCAAGTTAATACGATGGAAACTGGTAAGTTCGTAATTTAGATAGAATGACTGTGTGGCTACGGTTCAATGGTTCCTTTATTATGACGCCTACTAGGGGACAGTGAGTGATTATTTGCATACTGATCAGTAAGGCTATTGCCTAACACAGGTACAATACCTGGTTAAGCACCTAATGCTTAAACACAGCTCACTGCATCCATACGCAAGAGTTTTGCCGCCATTTTCACAGTCCCAGCTACAGTTGGCTATAAAGGCCCATTGCAGCCATCGGCTCCATCTGGTCGTCCTGTGAACTGTTGTCCTTCTCTTTGCCCCGGTCATCTTCACTGGAGCAGGAAAACCATTCCCAGCTTTGTGAGACCGGGTATTACCTACTACTCAAGTTCCATAGAATTACTGAGTTGTTGCATGACTTCAAAGGGGCAAATAGTCTCCATGTGCTTCTCACAAACAGAGTTCCATTCCCATCTCCTGCCTCAGAACAGTTTGCCTCAACCTAAAACAATCCATTGGTGTAAAATCTTTCCCCCTAAACCCAGGGCTGGGGCTGAGGACGTTTTTTTCGGGAAATGGCTCAATTATGCTTTTATTGCCATGTGCGAAGTGCTAACACAATAAAATACTTTTCCTTACAAACAGTCTAATTGAGTATTGCCATACTCCCGATTAGCATGTGTACAGAGATAGTCTATAGAGCCCGCATGCAAGAGGTGCCATGTTTTGGCCCCATATTCGAAGTTCGCACTCCAGGTCTTATGAGCGGTCTCTGTCCCAGGCAAGTCCCAGTCTCCAGCCATCGCCTTCCTTCTACGCCAAGTTCCTCTCATCGCCCGTCCACCTCTGTTCTCCGGTATTATTAATGAATGCATATTTATTTGCTGTGTTGTTGCGTTAATATGCCAGTAAAGCTACAGCAAGTAAGGATTTCATTGTTGCATTCCTGGTACATATGACGATTGAACACTGTGGACATTTGACTTTGACTTGAGGGCATGATTATAAGGGGAGAGGGAGAAAGTTTATTTTTACAGAAGGGCAGGTGCCTGGAACACGTTACCAGGGGTGTTGGTGGAAGCAGATATGATAGCGTCATTTAAGAGACTTTGGGATAAGCACATGGGCATAAAGGAAATGGAGGGATATGGGCCACATTGCAGACAGAGAAGATTAGTTTAATTTTTCATCACGTTTAGAACAGATATGATGAGCTGAAGGGCCTGTTCCATATTAATATATGGAAATATTAAAGCTGAAAGCTTAATCTGACCCTTGGCAATTTTAATTTTATGAGATTAATATACCTCATCTCTCTCCATGACACCACTGATGATAACATCTATCCTTACCTGGTCCTTTCAGTCCAGGATTGATTCCTGCTACCCTGTCTTCTGAAGCGCGATAAGAGACTTGAGGGTGGAGCAGAGCAAGTAAGTTAGTCTGTTCCCACGACAGAAAGAAACTCCTCTCTTGGCTTTGCATTGTCTATTGCTCTGGAGAGTTTGTCAGTAAGTCTACCGCATAGCCAGAGGCTGCGGGGAGACGTGATGGAACTATGCAAAAATTATGAGAGGTATTATGAGAGGGTAGACAGTCAGAAACATTTTCCCCAGAGTGTAAATGTCAAACATGAGAGGGCATATTTTTTTAAGATGAGTAGGGCAAAGTTTAAAGGAGATGTGCAGGGTAAGTTTTTATTGGGCCTGGAATGCACTGTCAGGGGTGGTGGTGGAGGCAGGTACAATAGTGGTGTTTAAGAGGCTTTTGGATAGGCACATGAATAGGCAGGGAATGGAGAGACATGGATTCATAAGTTCATAAGCTATTTGGCCCATCAGGTCTACTCTGCCATTCAGTTATGGCTGAACAATGTTTCGATCTCAACCCCATTCTCCTGCCTTCTCCCCATAACCCTCGACACCATTACAAATCAAGAATCTGTCAATCTCCACCTTAAAAATCCCATATGTCTTGGCCTCCACAACCGTCTGTGGCAATGAATTCCACAAATTATATGCATGCAGATAAATGTTGGTCGGTACAGACATTATGGGCCGAAAGGCCTGTTTCTGTGCCATACCGTCCTACGTAACTAATTTATTTCTCATTTTAATTCCAGTCTCAAATGAAGAAAGCTGCTGCGAAAACTTAAAACTAGCAAACTTTCCACCAGTATGAAGACAGCTTTGGACGAACTTCAATCGAGAGTTGGGATTCTGTTCATCTTGCTGTAGTTTCACTTTCAAAAATCCTACCAGGATTCTCTCTCCATTTGGGGAAAAAAGCCAAACATTGGGGCTCTGATGCTGGAGGAGTGATTTCAAAAGCAGCTGTTAAACTTAGAACATACATTGAAGTAATATGCAATGTTTGCATCTCCAAAAAAGGTTGCAATAACATTTGGAAACAAACTGAAGCATATCCTACTATGGAGACTGAGGCTCTGAGAAAGTGGAAATTGCTACGATAGATGTGTGCATAAACGTGAAGCAGGATAACAACACGGACAAACCTTGTGTGAAATGAAATCTATTCCTGCAGAATTATGTGACTATCGTCAGTTAATCAGTAGGAAGCATGAAGTGGCATGTTACCTGAGTTCATAAGTTTAAGGAACAGAATTAGACCATTTGGCCCATTGTCTACTCTGCCTATCATGGCTGATCTATCCCTCTCAACCCCATTTTCCTGCCTTCTCCCCATCACCCCTTACACCCTTACTAGTCAAGATTTTGACAATCTCTGCCATACTGTAGTGCCACCTGTCTGGCAATGAATTCCAGATTCGTCACCCTCTGGCTAAAGAAATTCCTCCTCATCTCCTTTCCAAAGGTACGTCCTTTTATTCTGAGGCTATGGCATCTGCCCACAGACTCTCCCACTAGTGGAAACATTCTCTCCATGTTAACTCTATCCAGTACTTTCACTATTCACTCAATGTTTGTTAAGTTAAATTATTTAATCTCGTCAGACCTCATTTTAATTTGCGGGGTTTACATAATTTTAAGAATGTGATTAAGGATTAAAAATGTTTTAATGCAGGTTGAAACTCTGGTCTGAACACCTGTTATGTTTTTAACCTGATGGCAATTCATTTGTACAAAACATAAAGTGCTGGAGGAATTCAGCAGGTCAACCAGCATCTGTGAAGGGATTATACAATGTTTTTGATGGGGACCATTCTTCATTCGCCTATCCATTCCTTCCACTGACGCTGCCTGACCTACTGAGTTTCTCCAGCACTTTGTGCTTTGCTCAAGATTCCAGCATTTGCAGTTCCTTGTGTCGTCATTAGTTTATAGTGGTTACCATGACAACTGTGTTAGCATTTTTTTTTTAAAGGACACAAAATGATGGAATAACTCAGCAGGTCAGACTTCATCTCTGGAGAACGTGGATAGGTAAAATTTCGGGTCGGGTCTGAAGAAGGATCCGGACCCGAAATCTTCTCCAAAGATGCTGCCTGACCTGAGTTTCCCCAGCATGTTTTTTTCCTTTTCACTCACGAATTTGTGAAACAAAAACAATTTTGAGAATAAATGAAAATTTATTCCCAAAATTGTTTTGTTTCACAAATTCGAGTCTCAACTGTACAAAAACTTAAACCAGCACAAATTTCTCCCAAAGACAAAGTGCTGGAGTAATTTAGCGGATCAGGCAGCATTTCTGGAGAGAATGGCTGGGTGACATTTTGGGTCGGGACCCTTCTTCAAACTAAAAGTGGGAGGGGGGTGAAGAGCTGGAGGTGAGAGAAGAACAGGACCAATTAGGGCAGTCCACAAATGACCTCGGGCAGGGTAGTGCCTGGTAGGCCCAATGCTGACTCGAGGAGGTGTGATCTCAAGAGGAAAACAATAGGAGATCTGTGGAACTGGTAAAATGACTAAAGTGGAGGAAGGGGAGTGTGAATAGAAGTTACTTAAAATTAAGAGAATTCACTGTCTATATCACTGGGTTGTAAGCTACCTAAGCAACATTTCCTCCAGTATAAAGAGAACTGATCTAGTTTAACAAGGAGACACAATGAACTGCAGATGCTGGAATCTTACGTACACCACAAATTACTGGAGTAACTCAAAGGATAAGGCAGCATCTCTGCAGGACGTCGATGGATGATGTTTTGGGTTAGAGGCTGGAGGATGATGCCGTCCCAAAACATCGCCTATCCCTGGTCACCAGAGATGTTGCCTGACCCAATGAGTTAAGGGCCTGTCCCACTTACGTGTCCTTGGCACGCAAATTACGCGTTGAGGTGGGACAGGCCCAAGACCCTGGCACAATGCAACGTCTCACCTTCAACAGCAGCAGAAGCAGGCAAACGATCGCTGAACTTGGCCTGGGGCTCACGGCCGTTGCGGTCCGGATCCACCCCCACTTCTCCTCCCAGAGCGGGGCCAAGAAAATTGAAGATAGACACAAAATGCTGGAGTAACTCAGCGGGACCGGCAGCATCTCTGGAGAGAAGCAATGGGTGACGTTTCGGGTCAAGACCCTTCTTTTCAGACTGAAGAAGAGTCTCGACACGAAACGTCACCCATTGCTTCTCTCAAGAGATGCTGCCGGTCCCGCTGAGTTACTCCAGCTTTGTGTCCATCTTCAAATGACATCACACGCTCCAGACGGCTGTGCGTACGCATGTAATCGCGCCCGACCTTCACCTGACCATCGCGGCTCAACGCGACCACGAGGTCGCGTAATTTGCGTGCCAAGGACACGTAAGTGGGACAGGCCCTTTACTCCAGCACTTTTGATCTTAGTTTATGAGGATGCTGGTTCACTGCAGGAAGCTAGTGAAGGGCAGCGCAGAGTGAACTGACGAGCCTAGGGGGTTAGTCAGATATTCTCAAGGCAATTTCTGTGGTCTGGCACCACTCAGGCCTCAAGTGTAGCAGCCTGGAGAATTTTAACCTGCATTTCCACAATGCTGATTGGAACTAAATCATTGCAGTTTGTGAATATCCAGCAGTCGAAAATAAAAATTTTAACAATTGCTGGTGTAGGTTTGGATTAGTCGTACAGCAGCTTTCGATATTGTCTGTGTCCAAACCAGTTTTTAAGCATGGTACTCTGTAATTAAGTCTTAACGTAGAGACATGGAAGCAAAGATGGCATCCAAGCCAGGCCACTCAGTGTTCCATTACCAGAAGTGGATCTGCAATCATTCATCACAATCGTTCCACTCTTTTAAACTAGAGGGCTCATGTATCGGCTTTCCTCTGACTGGATAGCACACAACACATTCTGACCCTCCACCCACTATTTCCAGAACCAGCCAGACACACAATCAGCTTTCAACCTGGATCTGGCTGCACACTCCAATTGCATTTGGCATTCTAGGCCCCCGTTCCAGACTAACAAGTCAACCACAGACTTATACAGCACAGAAACAGGCTCTTCAGCCCAACTTCATGTCATAAGTGATAGAAGCAGAATAGGCCATTCGGCCCATCAAGTCTACTCTACCATTCCATCATGGCTAATCTATCTTTCTCTCTTAACCCCATTCTCGTTTTCTCCCCATAATCCCTGACACCTGTACTAATCAAGAATCTATCCACCTCAGCCTTAAAAATATCCATTGACTTGCAATGAATTCCACAGAATAATCACCCTCTGACCAAAAAAAATCCTCCTCATCTCCTGTAAGGAACATCCTTTTACTCTGAGACTATGACCTCTGGTTCTAGACTCTCCCACTAGTAGAAATATCCTCTCTATCCTGGGCATGCCTGCATAACTTGTCCATGCCAGTCCCATTTACCTGCATTTGAGCCATATCTCTCTGTTTCTTTTAAAAAGTGTTGATAAAAAAGATACACAAATTGTTGGAGTAACCAAGTATGTCAGGCAGCATCTCTAATCAAAATTTTCTCTGCCATTTAAAATTTTGAGCAACGGAAATCTGGATCATTGGAGTTTCACTGTATTGGCAAAGTACATGCTCATGTTATAAATGTCAATATGGTTTGACTTATTTTAAGGCAGAAGCCGGCGAACAATAAGGAACATTTTCAAATCTCGTAAAAATACAGTTTACTTAAGGTTAAGGTTCAGATTTTATCAGTAAATTTGTGTATCCTGAGAAACAAGGAACGCAGATGCTGGTTAACAAAAAAAATAAAGGCAGTGCTGGAGTAACTCTGCGGGTCAGGCAGCACCTCTGGAGAACATGGATAAGTTCTTCAGCCTGAAGAAGGGTTCCGAACTGATACGCCACAGTCATGTTCTCTACGGATGCTGCCTGACTCGCTGAGTTACTCCAGCACTTTGTGTCTTGTTGTCTGAGTAACAAGGGTCCTGTTAAACCAAAGAAAGTGACAGGAATAATTAAAATTCACGAATATACATTGGTAGTAAGGATGAAAAACTGGATTAAATTTCAACTTACTTTTGCCAACAAGTGTATTTTGAATTGTATCTAAAAAAGATCTCATCAATTTAACATTTTATGCAGCTTTCAACAATACTATAATAAAGGGAAGCCTTCATTTTTTTCTGAATTGTGTTGAAATTAGAAGACTCTGACGACAAGTTGGTAAGAATGTGCAGAATTGTCTAGTCTTCCCTCAAAACTCTGGCCCTGACTTCTTGAAACAAACTCAACCATAAAAAAGATGTACTGGATTAGGTGGCTGGATTTTAAAATAACATCTTAGAGCTGGGCGGCACACTGACGCGGCAGGTAGAGCTGCTACCTCACTGCACCAGAAACTCTTACCTTGGGTGCAGTCTGTGTGGAGGTTGCACATTTTCCATGTGACCACGCGAGTTTACCTCCAAGTGCTTCAGTTTCCTCCGACATTCCAAAGACATGCGTATTTGTAGCTTAATTGTTCTCTGTAAATTATCCCTGGTGTGCAGGGAGTGGATGAGAAAGTGGGATAACATAGAACTAGTATGAACGGGTGATCGATGGTCAGCGTGGAATCCATGCTGTATCTCTAAACTAAACCTATAAAGACATTGCAACCATATGACAAGTGTCATGATATACAGGTTACTTGAAAGTACCACACACACAAATAAATTGCAGAGATTCAATTGCTTCTGTTTAATTCCAAATTGTACTGGACTCTGATCTCTTAGGGCTTAATAACAAGATATCAGAACCGAAGAGTTACATGGTAAAATTACAATTATAAATAGTTGAGATCTTCACTTCCTGCATTAAAATCAAAATGAATGCAATTTATACAGCATAGTAATTTATATCCAACATTGATTCTCTCTTATATATGTGACGCCAAAATTAAGCCAATGTACCATGAAAATTGGAGGCCAAAAACAATGTTAACTTCTTCATATAAACAAGTTGATTGAAATTATCTTCAAGAAATCATAACTGATTGAGTTATGTTGACAAGCAAAGGATTAGCCAATGTAAGCATTACAGCTAAACCTTGCAGGAAAGTCATGCACACTGCAAGTCTCCATTTTAGCAGCATTAAATTCGACAGTTACCTTTGAAAGTCACAATGTACAAATTGGGGAAGGTGTATGCTGCCGATCGACTTGCCAATAGGTTCATGGTGTTCAAGGCAGTGGTGGATTTTCCAGAGCTTGCAATTCAGGACACCTCCACAGCTTGGCGCAACTCGTCAAACAACGGTGCAAGCTCCTTTTCCAAACTGACAATCAATCCTTGAAGACAAAATGCAACATCATCTGATAGTGTGTGATCAGATTAACATGCATCTGCACTAAGTGGGCAATTTGTCCCTGAATCCACACGACCCATTCACTTGCCTTTTACTGTATTTATTTCTCGGGAGTATTCACTGCAGCACACTGGCATTCACCAGTCAGTAGTGAGTATAGAATATGTGGGAGGAACTGCAGATGCTGGTTTATATTGAAGATAGATACAAAGTGCTGGTGATGTTTCTGGTCGGAACCCTTCTTCGGACTCACTTCAACCAGAAGAAGGGTTCCGAACCAAAATGTCATGCATGATATTTCTCCAGAGACGCTGCCTGACCCGCTGAGTTACTCCAGCAATTTGCATCTATAGTGAGTACAGAAGTTGGGAAGTTACAGGTTGTATAAGAGAATGGTGAGGCCACATTTAGAGTATTAAGTTCTAGTTTTGGCCACCATGTTCAAGGAAAGGTGTTGTCAAGTTGGAAAGGGTGCAGAAATCTACAAGGACGTTGCCAAGACTCAAGGGTCTGAGCTATAGGGAGAGGTTGGGCAGGCTAGGACTTTATTCCTTGAAGCACAGATTTATTAGGAACTTGAGGGGTAACTTTTATTTTTACACTAAGTGTGGTGGATATATGGAACGAGATGCTGGAGGAGGTAGTTGAGGTAGGTACTATCAGAAACATTTAAGAGCCATTTGTCAGGTACATGGATAGGACAGCTTTAGAAGGTTATAGGCCAAGCGCAGACAGGTGGGACTAGAGTAGATGGGTCATGTTGAACGGTGTGGGCAAGTTGGGCCGAAGGGCCCGTTTCCTTGCTGTATGACTATCGCATACACTTCTGATCACCACATTCCAGGCAGGATATGGAGGCTTTGAAGAGGACGCAAAAGAGGTTTACCAGAATGCTTCCTGGATTAGATTGTAGTAGCTAATAAGAGAGGTCGGATTAGATTGTTTTGTTCGGAGCGTCAGAGGTTGAAGGGGGACCTGATATATTTAAAATTATGAAAGGCACAAATGACACCAATTGGTTTCCATGACAAGGTGGACCAAAGGGACTATTTGCATGC
This sequence comes from Amblyraja radiata, assembly GCF_010909765.2. Taxonomy (NCBI): domain Eukaryota; kingdom Metazoa; phylum Chordata; class Chondrichthyes; order Rajiformes; family Rajidae; genus Amblyraja; species Amblyraja radiata. The sequence goes on from NC_045956.1 coordinate 62,758,642, forward strand.
TGTATACCTCTATGTGTCTAAATTTAAAAAAAAGATACCTTTAAAACACAATCAATTTAAATTTTAGTTTAGAGATACAACAGGGAAACAGGCCCTTCGGCCCATCGAGTTCACGCTGACCAACGATCTCTCATAACTAATTCTATGTTATCCCAATTTCGCATCCTCCAGACTAGGGGTCAGAGGAGATAAAAGGGAATTTAAGGAATCGGGGATGGAAGATGAGATTAAAAATGCAGGAAAAGTAGCAGTGTGACTGAGAGGGTGAAAGTGGGAGAAATCGGTATGCACTGGAGTTGGGGGGCGCACAGGAAAGGGAGCGCTGGTAAGAGGTATGACTTGAAATTGTATATTGTCCATTAATTTGCCAGCTAAGGAGCAGCACTATGGTTAGGAAACTAAAAATGGAACTTGAAGTGATTTTGGACTGATGCAGCAATGATGTACCTGTGTTGGCAGTGCTGTTGGCTATGAAGCTGACAACCAGAGGCAACCGATTAAACTGTACAACCTGCAAAACACAATGAAAATAGTTTCAGCATAAACATTTACACTTTTGCCACAAAGGTCACCTCCACCAAAATCAGGATCCGTGAACACCATCCGTCACCCCCAGCAGCCACCTTGCATGAGGGGAATAGATAAGAGTGAATGCACTGAGTCTTTACCCAGGGAAGGGAATCAACCTGAAACACATAGGTTTATGGTGAGGGGAGGAAAGATTTCAAAGGAACCTGAGAGGCAACATTTCACTCAGAGGGTAGTGAGTATATGGAACAAGATGCCAGAGGAGGTAGTTGAGACAGGTACTATAGACCCACATACTGCAAGGAAACAGGCCCTTCAGCCTAGCTTTCCCACCCCGAGCAAAATGCCCCAACTAAGCTAGTCTCACTTGTCCCCGTTTGACCCTTATCCCGCTAAACCTTTTCTATCCAAGCATACTATAGCAGCATTTAAAAGACATTTGGACAGACACATGGATAGGAAAACTATAGGGATATGTGCCAAATGTGAGCAGGTAGGATTAGCATTGATTGGGCATTTTGGTTGGCATCGACGAGTTGGGCCGAAGGGCCTGTTTCCTTGCTGTATGACTCCATGACAATGGTGTGGGGAATTTAAAGGAGAGTATTAATTATTTTATTGCTTATTTAAATAAAAATAAAAACTGAACAAAAATAATTACCTGGTAGGAATTGTAATAGCAAATGATGCTCTTGTTCTTTGAAAGTCCCAGCTTGCTTCCTTGATCTGTTGCTAAGGCGAAGGTGGAGAGGAACCCAGGTCTCAGCGCATGCTCTGGTGCATTGTCATTAGCAACTGAACAAAAATAACCCGTGGAGACAATTAATTTCAACCACACCAACAGCATTAATGCAGCAGTTAATCTGGAGAGACACATTAAAAATGGAAGATCCTTGCAAACATGCTTGCCAATGGCAAGCTGCCTGCTCATGCACAAGAAAGGGGCGAATATGGCTTTCAAAAATCACCCCTGCAACATCCCATATCAAATCTTTATGTTTTTTCCTTGAAAGTGGCGTCACAAATAGACGAAGAAAGCTTTGGCACATTGCCTTCATCAGTCACGTAGATGGGGCAGGTTGGTCGGCATAGGCAAGTTGGGCTGAAGGGCCAGTTTTCACGTTGTATGACTACATCATTCTATCTGGGAAGGGAATGGATAGGCAACGTTTCAGGTTGGCACCCTTCTTTAACCCAAAACGTCACCTGTCCATTCCCTCCACAGATGCTCTCTGACACAATGAGTTACGTTCAACCTTGTTTTGTTCAAGATTCCAGCATCTGCATTTCCTGGCATCTCTATTGAATCATTCCTTCACTGGAACCGCAAATGGGGCAACTGGCCAAACTTGTAGTCAGCAATCAGTCCACTCGCTTGCTTCAACTACCTCACGATCCCTTTCACTCACAGGGTGTAATATGTAATGTTCTAATGTTGCAAAACTAAGATAGATTTCCAGTAAATCAATCCAGCAATTTGTTCTTGTGATTTATTTTAACATTTGAGGAATCATGCCAGAGTTTTCATTAAAGATATTTCTTACAAACATCAATCTCCTGTTGTTAGTAGGTATTAAATTGTAATTGGAAAAATTCAAGATCAGGCAGAATTTATGTTAAACAAGCAACCGATAGCAATCTTAGTTCCCTCCCAATTTTTCACCCAGTCTCAGACAGAAATAAAACATCCCACTGTACTATTGAACAAGGACCCTTTATTAAAACAGAGGATAGTGGGTATATGAAATGAGCCACCGGAGGAAGTAATTGACGCAGATACAATTAGAACAATAAAAAGACATTTGAACAGGTACACGGATAAGAAAGGTCACGTGGCTTATAGGCCAAATGTGACTAGCTGAGATGGGGCATCTTAGTCGGCATGGACGAGTTGGGCAGAAGAGCCTTTTTGCATACTATACGACTCACAGATTCTATATCAAATGCTGGTTACAGCATCCTAATTGTCTTATATCAACCACATACAAATTCATAAATTGGTGGCAAAGCAACAAACAGAGAATGGGAGATGGCAAGAGAATGGGGTTGAGAGAGGGAAAGGTAGATCAGCCATGATTGAACAGACTTGATTGGTAGAATGGCCGAATTCTATAACCTATGAACTTATGAAAATAGAATGCGTACATATCCATTTTAGATGTTTTGGGACAACCTACAGTAGTAATGATTCTACTATTACACCAGAGCACCCACAGGAAGCCCAAGAGAGAACAGGGAGAACAAACAAGGGCCATACAGTCAGCTCCAGAGCGGAGAATTTAAACCGTGACAGTGATCAGTAATGCTTTCAGACCACGAACAGAGTTACCCAAATTGGAAATATATATGCCATAATTCCAGGTTCTTTAATTACATTTTTATAAAGAGGCGAGGCAGTGGAAGAGTTGCTGCCTTCCAGCGCCAGAGGCCAGAGGCCAGAGTTGGATCCTGACTACGGGTGCTGTCTGTACATAGATGGTACGTTCTCGCTGTAACCACGTGGGTTTTCTTTGGGTGCTCCACCTTCCTCCCACACTCGAAAGACGTGCTGGTTTGTAGGTTAATTGGGTTCTGTAAATTGTCCCTAGTGTGTCGCATAGAACTAGTGTATGGATGATCGCTAGTCAGCATGGACTCATAGAAACACAGAAAATAGGTGCAGGAGTAGGCCATTCGGCCCTTCGAGCCTGCACCGCCATTCAATATGATCATGGCTGATCATCCAACTCAGTATCCTGTACCTGCCTTCTCTCCATACCCCCTGATCCCTTTAGCCACAAGGGCCACATCTAACTCACTCTTAAATATAGCCAATGAACTGGCCTCAACTACCTTCTGTGGCAGAGAATTCCTCAGACGGCAGAGAATTCCACAGACTCGGTGGTCCGAAGGGTCTGTCTGCATTCTGTATCTCTAAAAAAACTTTTTTTAAACTATATTGTATAATCAAGATTATACAATATATTGCAGCAGAAGTGCAGATTTAATGAGAACCATGAATTACCTTTAATCACAGGGACCCCATCCCTGTCAGACACAACAATAGCATGAAGGCCCTCGACACTGTAAGATAATCACAATTATTTAGCCACTTGCAGCAAAAGTCAAAACATTGAAATTCATGGAACTAAGGAACATTTACGCGAATGAAAATTAAACCTTTCCCATTCTATGCAAATCAAATATTTATAGTTTTAATCATACCCCGTTCACCATAGAAAATTCCACATTAAACCATAGATTTCCAGAGATACCACCTGACCCACTGAGTTACTCCAGCACTGTACCTCTTTGATATAAACCAGCATCTGCAGTTCTTTGATTCTACTAAACCATGATGTTGCCTGGAATGAAGTATTGAAGTTATCGGGAGAGATTGGATAGGGTGGGCCTATTCTCACTGGAATGTAGGAGTCAGGAGTGACCTAAGAGAGGTTGATAAAATTATGAGGGCATAGCAAGAATAGATGTCTTTAAATGCAGGGCTGGGAATTTTAAAAGGATGTTTAAAGTGTGCGGGGAGAAATTTAAAGGAGATCTGAGGGGTAAATTCTTCCACACAAAGGGTGGTGAATACCTGGAACAAGCTATCAGATGAGGAAGTGAAGGCAGTGTGGCGTCGGTTATGACCCCGGATCAGCAATGAACACACTTGCACACACAGCGAGGTGAACTCGGCTTTATTTCCAATAACAAACAAGGGCGCCTAGAATCATCCAACAACTTCCTCTCTCCCCCTTCTGGCTGGGTTTATAAGGTCAAGGATCAGATTAATTGGTCCAATGGCCCATAATCGGATCTGGGCTGCGGCTCGTTTGCCTGCGGCCGGGATCGGAGCGGACGAATAGCACCTCATATTTCACTTGGGCACCTTACAGCCCAGCGGCATGAACATTGCACACCTTACAACCCAGGTCTCAACCCGAAATGTTACCCATTCCTTCTCTCCAGAGATGCTGCTTGTCCCACTCAGTTACTCCAGCATTTTGTGCCTATCTGCGGCTCCAGCCTACACACCAGAGGTATGAACGTTGATTTCTCTAATTTCAACTAACCCTTGAATTCCCTCTCTCCCCCTCTCCCACCCTAGTCATCCTACCAGTTCCACTGTTCACATCCCCATATCCCTCAGTTATCATCTCTTCCTCAGCCAACAATGGGTCCTTATGGGCTCCACCTATTCTTGGACATCTGCTTTGTTCTGGCCTTTTCTTACCTCCAGTTCCCTCCACTCTACTTTCAGACTGAAGAAGAGTCCCAACCTGAAACATCACCCATCCTTTTTCCACCTGTTTCCACGCTGCATCTCGAGAGAACATCGATAGCTAACGCTTTGGATTGGGACTCTTCTTCAGTGGGAGAAAAAGCTTGAAGAGAGATGGGAGCAGGACAAAGAGTGGCAGATGACCACACGAGAGGGGGGTCTGATAGGTAGATGGCTGGACAAAGTTCAAAGATGAAAAACCAGAAGCTGTGAGACAAAAGGAATGAAGAATTATAAATTGTGAAGCCAGAGAAAGGAATGTGGGTGGAGGGGGAGGGGAGAAATAGGTGCAAATCAGATGGGGCACAGGGTAAATGATGGAAAGAAAAAAGGGGAAGGTGAGGGGGAGAAAGGGAGGGGAGGGGGATGGGGAGGGAAAGGGGTTGTTGAAGGTTCAATGTTCATACGATTCGGTTATAAGCTATCCAAGCGGAATATGAGGTGCTGTTCCCCCACTTTAGCAATGGATCATGCCCAGGACAGTAAGATCAGTGTGGGAATGGGAAGGGAAGTTAAAATAGTTAGCAACAGGAAATCCAACAGACCTTGGCAGACCGAGCGCAAGTGTTCAGCTTGAGCTTTACATCTGCCATGGACTCAAGGCTGCATTAACGAGTCCCTTTTTCCGCTGAACATTATGATACCATGGTTACAATATCAGTTCCAAGACCAAAAAGGCGGGCAGGAACCCCAGATCTTGCTACAACCATCCTTCCTCTTGCCCTGCAAGGCTGAGTCACGTTTTAACTTGCTTGGTGACATTGTCTTTAGCTCAGGTGACTCCTTGGGAAGAATGAACTCAGCCATAGAGTCATACAGTGTGGAAACAGGCCCTTCGACCCAACTTGCCCATGCAGACCGACATGTCCCATCTACACTAGTCCCACCTGCCTGCGCTTGGCCTCTCAACCTGTCCTATCCATGTACCTGTCTAATTGTTTCTTAAACGTTATAATAGTACCTGCCTCAACTCCCTCCTCCGGTAGCTTGTTCCAAACACCCACCACCCTTTATGTGAAAATGTTACCCCTCAAAGTCCTATTATATCTTTCCCCCCCCCTCACCTTCAACCTATGGCCTCTGGTTTTTGATTCCCCTACTCATCACGGATACTGGTGATGTTTCGGGTTGGGTCTAAAGAAGGGCCCTGACCCGAAACGTCATCTATGCATGGAATAGGCAATAAAGGTAGATCAAGGTTAATCTGTGAAATTCATTGCCACAGGCAACAGAGGAGGCCAAGTCATAGGGTATTTTTAAAGCAGGGATTGAAAGGTTCTTGATTAGCAGGGGTCTCAAAAGTAATGGGGAAAAGGCAGGAGAATGAGGTTGAGAGGGAAAAATAGATCAGCCACGATTGAATGGCTCGATGTGCCAAATGGCATAATTCTGCTCCTATGTCTTATGAAGACCTGGGTAGCTGATCAACCCTTAACACATGAAATGCAAGTATTTGTATCACATCTGTGTCATGTCCTTCACCATTTATAACACATTGACTCTTTGTTTAGAATAATTACAGGCAATGAGATGACAGCTCAAGCTAGTTTGTCTAAGAGTACGTCATTAGTTGGCTCACATGGACTATTGTGGGTTACAGATCAAAATGAGAGAAACTGAGGTGAAATTACTGCTTCAAAAAGTTTAAATATAAATGGCCGATTGTAACAAATCTACAGCCATAACGGACAGATATCTACTTCATTGTAAATTTTATATCCAATAAAGTGGCCAGAAAAGATAAGAGATTTGAATTTGTGGAAGAGAAATTTTAGAAAGTAATTGAAAAGTAATGCAAAGACAGCAGTTAAAATATATATTAAATAAATACATTGTATGATTATTCTCACTACGATCTTAACTTCAAAATAGATTTGCACACAAGAAAGAATATATATTTTTACCTAGGCAACTGTTTGTAAAGGTATCTTTTCAAGTCCTGCACAAAAGAAAACCATAATTAAATATTTTGCTTATAATGACACATTGTAATTTTTCAATTTAGATCAAGAGTTCGTTCAAATTTCTGAATGCTCCAGTGTTGGAAAAGCCATTAAAGATTTTAACTCATAATATAAATGGCTAGTTAATTGCAGACATTACACAAAATCAATTTTAAACTGTTGTTTTTAACTGGTCAATCTAGTTACAATAATTTAAGCACATTCTGCAAATGTTAAAACATGAAAATAGAACAGTACGGCACAGAAACTGGCTCTTCAGTCTACAATGTCCGTGCCAAACACAATGCCAAGTTAAATTTCTGCCTGCATGTAATCCATACCCATCCGTGTTCATGTGCCTATCTAAAAGCGAACTCTGCCGGCATACAATCCACACCCTTCCATTCCCTGCATATCCATGTGCTTATCCAAAGTCTCTTCAACACCACTATCGTATCTCTCTCCACTACCACTCCTGGCAGCCTGCTCCAAGCACCCACAACCCTTTGCATAAATAAAACTTGCCTGGTACATCTCTTTTAAACTTTGTTCCTCTCACTTTAAATCTATGCCCTGTAGTTTTTTACATTTCTACCCTGCGAAAAAGGTTCTGACTATCCATCTTAGTTATGCCTCTTAGAATTTTATATACGGAACTTCATCAGTTCTACCTTGTAAATATAAACAATGTAGGGTTCAAGTTTAGAAGGAAGTTGTATTTTAGAAAATACAGTGGAAGGACATACAGGTATGTAGGTAAATTGGCTTGGTAAATGTAAAAATTGTCCCTAGTGTGTGTAGGATAGTGTTAATATGCGGGGATCGTTGAAGAGGGTCCTGACTCGAAACATCACCTATACATATTCGCTTAAGATGCTGCCTGGCCCGCTAAGGTGCTCCAGCACTGTGTCTTCATTTGAAAACCAGCATCTGCAGTGCCTTGTTTCTATATTACAGGGGTGGTACCTCATTGGTCTCTGCTTCCAAAATCTGATTTACTAGTTTCAATGGGCCTGAATGTTTGAAGGCCATAACACTGCGGTCATGTATCTACCACCAGATGATATTTATCATTGCGCAGATTATGCAGAATGAAAGGCAAGGACAAATAAATTTAAACAACCTTTACAACTAAGCTCTGACCATGTTTAGATCTACATTTCAGTATCTTATTCAAACCAAGACAAAAATCAAGGACAGGGATGGAGTTAGCAGACTCGAACAACAATCTGGCTCAACCTTCCAGGGATTTCACTGAATGAAGTTAAAACTCAATGAAAATAGAGGAAATTGAACAGAGGAGAAATTAATCAGTAAAAAAAGTTTAGTTTAGAGATAAAGCAAGGAAACAGAACCTAAGGCCCACCGAGTCCATGCCGAAAATTGATCCTGGCCGGGTTCGACCCTTCCACAGGTGCTTGTATGTGTTCGCCCTGTGACCACGTGGGTTCCTCCAGGTGCTCCGGTTTCCACCCACATTCCAAAGGCGGCAGATTTGTAGGTTAAATGGCTTCTGTAAATTGTCCCAAGTGTGTAGGATAGAACTAGTGTATGGGTGATCACTGGTCAGCACAGATGGTGGACCGAAGGGCCTGCTTCCATGCTGTATCTCTCAACTAAACTAATGTGCAGGTAGATATGAGATGGTCTTGGCATCATGTTCGGCACTGACATTGTGGGTCAAAGGGCGGTTCTTGTGCTGTGTTCTCTGTTCTGGCGCTGTGAGGCAGCTGCACTACCAGCTGCGCCACCACTTTCAAACGTGGCATAAAGCAAATCTTTTGTCACAGATATTTTGTCTACATTCTGCACACACCGTTGTAGAAATGTAAAATTATGCCTCAGAGTCAAGCCAACTACCATTGCTGCAATTTTAGTTTGGAATATGGAATTAAAAATATATACCCTGCCCGTATGCTCAACAGATGTCACGCACAACAACATAATATTAGTACACAAAATGCTGGGGTAACAGCAGGTCAGGCAGCATCTCTGTAGAAAAAAATATAAGTAATGTTTCGGGTCGAGACGTCTGAAGAAGGGTCTCAACCCTGAAATGACACATTCTTTTTCTTCAGAGATGCTGCCTGACCTGCTAAGTTACTTCAGCACTTTGTGTCTATTTTCAGTTAACCAGCATCTGCAGTTCCTTCCTAAACATAACATTAGATTTTGGTCTGCTTCTAAATTTGCTGTATAGATTATATTGAGAACAATCACTGTTTCACACGAGCTTGGATGAATAGTGTAGTAAGTGCATATCGGAGGATTACTGGAGCATTCATTTGCGTCATAGTGCTTGGAAGTCAAAAGCATTATTTTCATACAATGGCGGCAATTTCCTTTTAGAAATTAATAAAATATTACTTACATCAGCCATTTTTTCTTTACTTCACACAAGGTGAACTCGATTCTGAAATGTAGATGAGCATTTAGTTATTCTTCTTGCAATTACATTGAAATAATCATGTAATTTACATCATCTGTCCATTTTCTTTCACAGATGCTGCCTGACCCAATAGGTTCCTCCAGCACTTTATTTTTTGTTCATCATACTTAACGTTCACTTAATGAGTGAGCCCAAATCAGATACAAAGAGAGTGAATGAACCTTTAAGAAAAACAGTATATTTATTTTAAACTTTGTATTAGGCGTGAAAGTAAGTTCTGAAATATGGAATCGTTTACTTGCATTTAGTTGCTGTGAACACAATTATCTTGCAAGTACCTCCATGGGTTCAGTATTCCATCTCCAACATCCGCCAGCCTACAACTCCTAGGCATGTGCTCCTTCAATGTTAACTTCAGCACCCCCAATTCTAACCACACCACTGATGACTTCAGCAACCTTGTTGTTCAGCAACTGAAGGTCCCAGGAGGCCACGGCCCTAGCGTAGTCAAAACTCTAGACCTGGCAGATCATGGCTTCAGGGGGAGCATGCCGAGCCGGACGGCGCGGCTGAACACAAGACCCGGCGGAACTTGGCTTGCAGGAGGCAGTCGCTGAGCAGGTATCCTGCTCGTTGGGACCCGGCGGACCACCGGCCTGAGAGGGGGAAGCTGCCGTGCCGCCCCTGCTCGTCCCCTGAAAACCAGAGACCCGGAGGATGGAGCCAGTAAGAGGAGAGAGAACCGAGGTCTGGCCTATTGTGCTCTTGTGGTCGGCTGTGGGAGGCACCCTCGGGGAACAAAGGTGGACGGCCAAGGACAGGGACGTGGCGTCCAAGGAAGGCGATGGCTGGCGGCCCACAAAAGCATGAGGGCTGCCTGAACAGGCATTGCTCTTAAGAACTAGATCGTGGACTTTGAAGATGGCACCAAAACATGGCATCTGTTGCATGCGAACAGTAGATTATTACTGAACTCTTGCTAATTGTGGGTAGGGGGCATGACAAATCTCTACTGGATTGTATGAAGAAGAATTTCACTGTTAGCACTTTGCACGTGACAATAAAAGCACCATTGATCCACTGAACCATCCCCAACGCCACAGATATTCTGCTACCCCCAACTTTCTCATTTTAGATGCTCCTATACTCAAACTAAGCAGAAAGAACTTATGTATCTTGGTTTAAATTTTTTATTTTGTGAACATTGAAACTTTTCTACACGATAGGTGCTGTGCAAGTTGCTACTGTCTTGCAAATGAGACATTTTTTTTCTTTCTTGTGCCTACTATCTAAATAAAACTACCCAATTAAAATTGTCTTTTGCTAAGGAACCCAGATCTTTCGCAATTGACATGAGGTTATCCAATCGTTTTATTTAGTCATAGAGCTGTATAGCATGAAAACAGGCCCTTTTACCCACCAGTTCTTGACCAAGTTAGCATACTGGGCCAGTCACATTTGCCTGCATTTGGCCAATATCCCTCTAACCCTTTCCTATCCATATGTGTCCAAGTGCCTTTGAATTACAGGTGCACAACCTTTTATCCGGAGTTCTGGAAACCGAAAAGCTCCGAAAACCGGACATTTTCCCCAGGATGTCGTCTGCACACCAAAGCTCGCGTTTGGCGCCAAACTTGACCCGAAACGACCCACGGTCAACCCAGGTCTGTACTACTGTAGCGACTGCCTCCTCCCCGGAGATCGGGGAGACACTTAAACATCTGTAAATCATTGCTTAAATGTTAGTCAGTTAGTTTGGAGGGCTTTTATGTGAAGGGGGGGGGTGAAGGGGGAAACTTTAATTCTTAGTCCCCTACCCGGTCGGAGAGGCGGGGAGCGGGCAATGCCTTACTGGGTCGCCGTGCAGTAAGCTCCGGAGCGCTGTGGCCGCCGACTCCCAACATCGCGGAGCTGGGGCTGCGGGCGTCCGATCGCGGGCGGCGCCGGTTGTAGCTCCGACCCCAGCAACTCTACCCCTGGCTGCGCGGCGCTCCAAATCCAGCGCCGCCCACGGCCGGACGCCTGCAGCCCCAGCTCCGCGATGTTGGGAGTCGGCGGCCACAGCGCTCCGGAGCTTACCGCACGGCGACCCGGTAAGGCATTGCCCGCTCCCCGCTGGTATCCCAGCGTTGTGGCCGCCGACTCCCAACATCACGGAGCTGGGGCTGCGGGCGTCCGGCGCTGGATTTGGAGCGCCGCGCAGCCAGGGGTAGAGTTGCTGGGGTCGGAGCTCCAACCGGCGACGCCCGCAGCCGGACTCCCGCAGCCCCAGCTCCGCAATGTTGGGAGTCGGCGGCCACAGCACTCCGGAGCTTACTGCACGGCGACCCGGTAAGGCATTGCCCGCTCCCCGCCTCTCCAACCAGGTAGGGGACTAAGAATTAAAGTTTCCCCCTTCACCCCCCCCCCCCCACCACATAAAATCCCTCCAAACTAACTGACTAACATTTAAGCAATGATTTACAATGATTCCCCGGTCTCCGGGGAGGAGGCAGCCGCTCCAGACTTTTCAAGCCGCCCGCGCTCTACGCTATTCTTCAATTCCGAAATACGAAAAATTCCAAAATCCGAGAAGTGTCTGGTCTCAAGGCTTTCGGATAAAAGGTTGTGCACCTGTATATCCATTTCTATAACTTCCTCTAGCAGCTCATTACCCTCCAAGTGAAAACGCTGCCCCTGGTTCCTCTTAAATCTCTCCCCTCTCATCTTAACATAGAAACATAGAAATTAGGTGCAGGAGTAGGCCATTCGGCCCTTCGAGCCTGCACCGCCATTCAATATGATCATGGCTGATCATCCAACTCAGTATCCCGTACCTGCCTTCTCTCCATACCCTCTGATCCCCTTAGCCACAAGGGCCACATCTAACTCCCTCTTAAATATTGCCAATGAACTGGCCTCGACTACCCTCTGTGGCAGAGAGTTCCAGAGATTCACCACTCTCTGTGTGAAAAAAGTTCTTCTCATCTCGGTTTTAAAGGATTTCCCCCTTATCCTTAAGCTGTGACCCCTTGTCCTGAACTTCCCCAACATCGGGAGCAATCTTCCTGCATCTAGCCTGTCCAACCCCTTAAGAATTTTATAAGTTTCTATAAGATCCCCTCTCAATCTCCTAAATTCTAGAGAGTATAAACCAAGTCTATCCAGTCTTTCTTCATAAGACAGTCCTGACATCCCAGGAATCAGTCTGGTGAACCTTCTCTGCACTCCCTCTATGGCAATAATGTCCTTCCTCAGATTTGGAGACCAAAACTGTACGCAATACTCCAGGTGTGCTCTCACCAAGAGCCTGTACAACTGCAGTAGAACCTCCCTGCTCCTATACTCAAATCCTTTTGCTATGAAAGCTAACATACCATTCGCTTTCTTCACTGCCTGCTGCACCTGCATGCCCACTTTCAATGACTGGTGTACCATGACACCCAGGTCTCGCTGCATCTCCCCTTTTCCTAGTCGGCCACCATGTAGATAATAGTCTGCTTTCCTGTTTTTGCCACCAAAATGGATAACCTCACATTTATCCACATTATACTGCATCTGCCAAACATTTGCCCACTCACGCAGCCTATCCAAGTCACCTTGCAGTCTCCTAGCATCCTCCTCACAGCTAACACTGCCCCCCAGCTTAGTGTCATCCGCAAACTTGGAGATATTGCCTTCAATTCCCTCATCCAGATCATTAATATATATTGTAAATAGCTGGGGTCCCAGCACTGAGCCTTGCGGTACCCCACTAGTCACTGCCTGCCATTGTGAAAATGACCCGTTTACTCCTACTCTTTGCTTCCTGTTTGCCAGCCAGTTCTCTATCCACATCAATACTGAACCCCCAATGCCGTGTGCTTTAAGTTTGTAAACTAATCTCTTATGTGGGACCTTGTCGGGGGGAGAGAGGGGTCTGTGTCCCGGGGGGAGAGAGGGGTCTGTGTCCCGGGGGGGAGAGGGGTCTGTGTCGGGGGGGGAGAGGGGTCTGTGTCTCCGGGGGGGGGGGGGGGGGGGGGGAGTGTGTCGGGGGCTGTGTCCCGGGGGGAGTGTGTCGGGGGCTGTGTGTCGGGAGGGGGAGTGTGTCGGGGGGGAGTGTGTCGGGGGCTGTGTGTCGGGGGGGAGTGTGTCGGGGGGAGAGAGGTCTGTGTCCGGGGGGGGAGAGGGGTCTGTGCCCGGGGGGGAGTGTGTCGGGGGCTGTGTGTCCCGGGGGGAGAGGGGTCTGTGTCTCCGGGGGGGAGTGTGTCGGGGGCTGTGTCCCGGGGGGGGAGGGGTCTGTGTCCCGGGGGGGGGGGGGGCTGTGTCCGGGGGGGGGAGTGTGTCCGGGGCTGTGTGTCCCGGGGGAGAGGGGTCTGTGTCGGGGAGGAGAGGAGGGGGGGTTCGGGTCCTGGGGCGGCTGCGGTCAGCTGACCTCCGGCCGGAGGTGCTAGAAGCTTCCAGTGAGCCGCAGTCGCCGCTCCGGGGGTCGGGACACGTTCAGCATCGGCTGCTCCAGCGCCGGCCGCCCGGCCCCTCTTTCCCAGGTGCGGCCACTCAGACCCCGGCGCGGCCCCTCTTTCCCAGGTGCGGCCACTCGGCCCCTCAGCCCCCGGCGCGGCCGCTCGTTACCTGACAGCGATCCGATGCGATGATCCGACCGGAAGTGCCCGCCTTGGCGCTGGATCACGTGAGGGGGGGGGGGGGTGGGTGGGTCCGCTTCACGTGACGGGGACGCCGACGCTGGGCTGCGGCTGACGTCACCAGCCGGCCCACGCTGCCTGGTCCCCGGCTCCGCTATAGGATCTTTGGTCCCCGGGCCCTGGAGTCCACAGGCGCTGCCCGACCCGCTGGGCCGCTGCTGCACCACTTGGTTCACAAGGTATTGGGCCATTCATCCCACCACCATTCAATCGTGGCTGAGCTCTGCCTCCTGATCCCGTTTTCCTGCCTTCTCCCCATAATCCTGGCTCGAAGGGCCGAATAACCGACTCCTGCACAGATCTATTTTCTAACCCCTGACACCCGTTCTCATCAAGACGTCTGGACTGTTCATTTTAATTTATTGCCACATCTACCCAGGTACAGTGAAAAGCTGCAATACATACAATCGAGTCGTCCACAGTGCACAGATACACGATAAAGGGAAAAACGGTTAATGCAAGATAAATTCAGTAAAGTCTGATTAAAATGATCCAATCCAAGGGTCTCCAATGAGATAAATAGTAGCTCAGGACTGCTCTCTAGTTCGTCAGAGGATGGTCCAGTTGCCTGATAATAGCTGTGAGGAAACGGTCCCGGAATCTGGATATGTGCGTTTTAACACATTTGTGTACCTCGTGCCTGATGGGATAGGGGAGAAGAGAGAGTGACCGGGGTGAAACTGGTCCTTGATTACGCCGGTGGCCTTTCTGAGGCAGCGTGAGGTGTGGGGTCAATGGAAGCAACTGGCCGCTGGCACCCGACATCAGAGCCATATTCCAAAAATCTGGGCCCTGGTGCCAACTTTGAGAAATAGATCTGGTAAACACACAAGAGTCTCTTGCCCAGAGCAGGGGAATCTAGAAACAGAGGACATAGGTTTCAGATGAGGGGGGGTAAGATTTAATGGGAACCTGAGGAGTAACTTTTTCACACAGTGGTTGTTCGGAGTATGGAACGAGCTGCTGGAGGAGGTAGTTGAGGCAGGAACTATCACTTTAGACAGGTACATGGATAGGATAGGTTTAGATAGAAGGATGCGATCCAAACGCAGGCAGGTGGGACTAGTGTAGATGGGCCATGTTGGCCGGTGTGGGCAAGTTGGCCGAAGAGCCTGTTTCCTCACTGTATGACTCCAAGTCTCAGCCAAACTGGCACCAGCCATCAGCAGCATATTGCAAACATCTGGGTACTGCTGTCAGATAATGCTACACTGCCAACTCATCCAGCATCTGCCTCTGGTGCTATCACCTGTGTGATGTGTTAACAAGGCTCTGCTGCCAACATTTAGCCACTGGCACCAGCCTACATCCCTATGCTGCAGGCATCTGGACACTGGGCTCTGGTGGTATGTTTCTGGCCACCAGCATCAACATCTGGAACCTGGTGTCACATAACTAGGTTCTTCTGCCAGCACCTTGCCACTGGATCTACTCTAGGCATTGATAACAGCCTCTTGCCAAATCCAGCCCGCCTCTCTCAGGATAAATCATCTTTCCTCAATCTTGATAACTGCAGAGACCAGACTTCCTCAATCTCTCCCCATAAGACAGACTGCATCTGTGAGGATCGCAGGTTCGTTGTCCAGGATATTAACAATCAGAGCCAGCAGTGTCCAGGTTAAGAATTAGAGTGATTACATTGGAATGGACCAAATTCTTAGAGCTTGATCAAGCAAAGGTGGTAGCCCTTCTACCTGAGGGCGCCTAGAACAAGGGATAAAGCAAGCACCTCCCTGTGACCACAAGGGTTTCCTCCAGTTTCCTCTCACATCCCAGACATGCAGGTTTGTAAGTTAATTGCGCCTAGTGTGTGTGGGGGTGGATGAGAAAGTGGGATAACATAGAACTAATGTGAACTGCACAACGGGGACTCAGAGGCCCGAAGGGCCTGTTTCCATGTCATGTGTCTAAAATAAACTTCAGAAGGGAGATAAGAAATTTGTTGATCCAGAAAATTAACTAATCTTCCTTCCCAACTAAAGATTTATTTGGAGTTCTCAAACTCAAGAGAACTGACAGTTTGGTGGCTGAAAATATTGAAGACAGGTGAGAGAATCACATGGACATTGGATGCAACACAGGGAGCTCCAGGTTGCATCTTTGGGCAAACAATCCTCAGGGCTCAGAGTGAAACTCCATTGGAAAAACTTTTCACTTTCAACAATAGACTCGTAGAACTATACTGCATGGATACAGGTCATGCGGCACAATTGGTCCATGCCGACCAAGATGCCCCATCTAACACTTGCCCATGTTCAGCCCAATTCCCTCGAAACCGTTGGTATATATGTAACAATAACCTTTCCAATCCATCTTACAATAATCAGCATCAGGACTTTCAAGGTCATCTGTATCACCATTACCTCTGTATCACCATTTTTTTTTTTATAAAAGATTTTAAAAACATCTAATATTGAGGATAATGATGATACAAACCTGTCTGTTCATAGGAAGCGACAAAATGAGTCCAGACTCAAAGCCATCCAGATCACACACTTTAAAATAACTTTTATTTGATGCAGGTTAAGAGAGAGATACATTAAATACATATATATATTACAATCAACAATTCAAATGTGCAATTAAAATCTCAGCCATTTCTACTGGTTTCTGTCTGACTGGGATTATCTTCAGAACTATATCTTCACAATTTTTAATGATTCTAGGGTAGATTCAGAATTGGTTAATCCTTAGAAGCCAGGAGGAATAAGTTGGTCTTATTGTGAGTGAGGTACACAGCAAGGTGTGGTGCTTAAGCTCAGGTAGCTACAGAATCAGATGGTTGAAGGGACCAGTTGTAATGTGTCCATGATGACCAATGTTAGAGGTGGAAGCTCTTATCTCTCCACATTACAAAGCAAGAGTTTGCCGTGAGGCTCTATACGGATAGCAACATGACAAATGCCTAGTTTTGTGGCAGATGGAATAATATGAATGTTACCAATTTTACCATTATTTATTATTAAACGATAAGGCTGGGAGCAGGGAGTATACAGAGGGAGCCCAGTCCAGGTATAAATTTAGCAAATTCAGCCATGATCACAATGAATGGCGGTGCTGGCTCGAAGGGCAAAATGGCCTCCTCCTGCACCTATTTTCTATGTTTCTGTACAAAAGACCACAGAAGCAAAATAACAAACAGTTGAGGAACTGAGCAGGTCAGGCAGCATCTGTGGAGGCAGAGGGTTGATCAACGTTTCGGGTCATGACCCTGCATCAAATAGATATCCATGGATAGCAATTAAAAGTCCATGGATGTTTCCACTTTTACATGTAAGAAATTATATAGCAAGAATAAAGAGACTGTAGATGCTGGAATCTTGAGCAAAACACAGTGCTTGAATAACTCAGGGGTAAGGCAGAGCCTGTGGAGCGAATGGACTGGCAAAACTTTGGGTCAGGACCCATTTTCAGACTCACTCAGACATTTGAGATCAGGACTCTTCCTCAATGTCTAAAATGTCACCAGTCCATTCCCATCCACAGATGCTGCCTGAACTACTGAGTTCCTCCAGCACTTTCTTTCAAATAAAGAAATCTACTGCAATCATATCCTCCTGACAAGAACTCAACCAAGGAAGGACCTACTTGCCTCAGGAGGGACGGTGATGGAGTTTGGTTTGAGGGAATTCCCTCCAAGAGTAACTATTTCACAAGAGCTCCAGTTTCTGTAAAGGACTTGGACCGATTTCTGCAACTCCCCTTCCCAAGGCATTTCCCCCATCCCTCAATCAAATTAAACTGATGAAGGGTCCTCGCGTTTTACTTTTAGACTTTAAAGATACAGCATGGAAACAGGCCCTTCAGCCCATCGAGTCCACGCGGACCAGCGATCACCAATACAATAATTCAATCCTACATACTTGGGTCAATTTATAGAAGCCAGTTGAACTACAAACCTGCACATCTTTGGAATATGGGCAGAAACCAGGGCACCCAGGGAAAACCCACGCGATCGCAGGGAGAACGTGCAAAATCCACACAGACAGCACCCGTAGTAAACCCGTGTCTCTGGCACTGTGGGGCAGCAACTCTAGCTGTGCCACTGTGCCGACCTATAAAGTCATCTATCCATTTCCTTCCACAGATGCTTCCTGACCTGCTGAGTTCCTCCAACACTTTGTGTTTTGCTCAAGATTCCAGCATCTGCAGTTCCTTGCGTCTCGCCCACCCCTCCCGTTGTTAAGAATGAGCCGTGAGACCGGATCTACATTCCCTGGAGATTGGAAGTGATCTCACCACCTCATTAAACATGAGAGGTCTTCGGCAGTGTCTATGACGCTGAGATGTTTCTTCTGGGGAGAATAGAACGAGTGGATGTAACAGACTCAAAGTGAAAGAGCAGGAGTGAAGTGAGGAGGTATTTAGCTATTCAATTATTGTGCATATACGTGAGGTCGATGGAGTCAGGGCACCACGGTAATCTCTAGCTCTGAAGACACGGAGACTAGTCCAAGCGCAGGTAGCAGATCAGGCACAATCTCACTGACCAATGGAGTAGACTCCATGGGCTGACCAACCTACTGTATTTATCACCACCTTTGGCTATGTTTGTTGTCTAAATGGAAATATCTTCCAGGCTTTAACTGTGCGTGAACAGGGTGTAAAATTCAGAGAGAAACAAGGAACTGCAGATGCGGGAATTTTAAGCAAAACACAAAGCGTTGGAGTAACTCGGTATGTCAGGCAGCAAACCTGGAGAACGTGGATAGGCGTTGATTCGAGTCAGGAGCATTCTTCAGACTGGAGATGGGTCACGACCCAAACTCACCTATCCATGTTGTTCAGGAATGCTGCCTAAACCACTGAGTTACTCCAGCACTTTGTGTTTTGTTCAAGATGTAAAAATTCTACAGGTGCCGACAGCTCACAGAATGTCCGAGTTATGCAGATACTGGGAGGTGTGCAAATATACCAGCTGGAGGTAAATACAATAGAGGGGAGAGGGGGCAGTCCTATTTATCATTGTGGGAAGCATTTGGTGCCCCCTCTCCCTTCAAGCATCTTGCCCAATCACCCCCAGCATTCTGCACAAGTTTTCTTCATAATTGTTTTTTATATACAAATGTTGTTATCTTTAAACACGGCTCAACAGAAACAGAGGCAGCTCTCGAGAATACATCACAACTATACAATATTCACAGTTCAAGGAGGCCTATGCACAACTATACATGCAACAGTGGACATCATTCCCCCAAGAACATCTACATAATCCTTAATATAAGGAATATGCCATTATAAATCACCTCACTGCTTAAGTGATAGAAGTGGTCAATGAATATGCCTTGCCAAAACAAATCTCAAATCGAGTCTCAAAAAAGAAAAAAGGGATTAATTTATATTTTCAGAACATGATGATCACGGAATGCATTAAAGTTCATCTCGAGAATGTGCTGGAATTGGGTTAGTTTGTCAAGAGACACTAAAATCCTTAAAAAGTACAAAATCTAAATCAAAAGAATCAAGAAGGTCTTTTCGACGACAGACAGCTACACATTGCGTTTATTAGCTCGTTGGGGGTGCGTCGACTCCCAATTGTGTGATCAACACAAACAGGCAGTGGAATTAAAAAATGGACAGCCAACGCGCATCAAACCTGCGATATTAGCCGGAATTATCTGTTTACTCTATAGTCATGTGCTTTTTTAAAAAGCTAATCTAAAATTCACTGTATTGTATACAATAAAGTGACAGGAACATGCGCACACAGCCAGCACAAAGTGCTCTGGCCATCAACAGATCTCAACCGTAATCAGTCCAAGGGGGCCGGGCTCTCAAGGTTATAAGACTTAAAGATTTATTTTCTTTTTAAAATAATAATAAATTGAAATGTCTCCCTGTACAATATAACATTTAAATTAAAAGGTGAGATCTGGTCAGCTGGATCAGCCCCCTCGATACAGTTCATTTAGTCTCGCTAGCTTCTCACAACTTTCCATCCTCATCAGCTCAGCTTTCTTTCGAAGGCGAACATCGCGATACACCTTGGCAGCGTAAAAATAGTCATTTCCTGTCAGAGAAAGAAAGAAAACGTGAAATTAGTACACGGGCCAGCTACTTCGGCAGAAAATTTAGGAGATTTGGGAGGCGTTACAAGTGAAACGGTTCACGGATCTGACTAGTAGAACAGAAAAAGGCTCACTCATCTGTTTAGTTGCAAATCAGTTTCATTGGTAAGAGAGAACAAAAACAATACTAGTCTCGGTATAGGCGGTTATAGTTTTACAGCAGCACACGTCTCTCTCTCTCTCCATCCGCGGCGCTGATCGCGACTCAGCCCGTCGGTGAACTTTTCTAGTACGTAAACCTGAACTGACCTGGCTTACTGGCGCCTGCCTTTATACAGGTGAGAAATCAGCTGTTGAAATAATCGCCAGTAAGTCCTGGCCAATAGCGCTGATCCAAAATACAAACTATAACAAATGGCCGGGAACTAGCAAGCCCCCCCCCACCCCGTTTGGGAACAAAGCACTTTCAGCAGCAGACAGGCGCGTAAAGCAATACACAGCGCTACAAACTTGGCGCATAAAGCGATACACACTGCGCTGCTTGTTTAGCGCGCAAAGGTTTAAACAGAGCGCCGTCGGCTTAACGCGTGGGAATCTAAACAAATAGCTGTCGGCTGCAGCGCTATGGGTTCTAAACATAGCGCGACCAGCCACAGTGCTATAGGTCACAGACTGTTCGGGAAAATTCTCGTATAACAGGCGGCACAATAGCGCAAGCAGTAGCGTTGCTGCCTTACAGCGTAGGAAGGAACTGCAGATGCGGTTTATACTGAAGATACACAAAAAGCTGGAGTAACTCAGCGGGTCAGACAGCATGTCTGGAGAAAAGAAATAGGTGATGTTTCGAGTCGGAACCATTCCTCAGACAGGTGAAGGGTTCCTACCCGAGACGTCACTTATTCCTTTTCTCTAGAAATGCTGCCTACTCCAGCATTTTGTCACTATCTTACAGCACTAGAGACCCAGATTTGAGGTGAGGAGTGGGGATGCAGGGGGATAGAGGGAGAGGACGGGGGTGGGGAGGGGAGAGGGGGGGAGGTGAGGGAGGGGGGGGGGGGGGGAGGGGGAGAGAGATAGAGGGAGAGGAGGGCAATGGAGAGGTGAGGGAGAGTGGGATAGGGAGGAGGTGAGAAGCAGGGAAAGAGTGAGGAGGGGAGTAGGGAGGGGTTATGGAGGGAGGGACTGAGGGTAGGGGAAAGGAGAGGGAGGGAGTGGGAGAGGGGAAAGAAGAGGCAGGGTGAAGAGGAGGGGGAGCGAGTGCTAGGGGATGAGGGAATGGAGGAGGATAGGGGTAGGAAGAAGGATGGCGAGGCGCAGTTGGGGAGGGTTGCCGTGACTCGCGTCACAACGGGAACCCCTCAGCCGCGCCTGTGCAGTTGGGGGCTATGGGTCAGTGGTGGAATATTGCCTTGGGGGACGGGCTCCTGGTCTAGTGAATATTAAATCTGCTGATCCTCGGCTCTCCCCCAGCGCCAGCAGGTTGGGATCATCAACTCACCTGGATTCCAGGCCCAGTTCCGTATCGAGAGCCTGAAGGGACCCGACCCGAAACGCCACCTATCCATGCTCTCCAGAGATGCTGCCTGACCCTCTGAGTTACTCCAGCACTTTGTGTCCTTTCATGCATTAACCCGCATCCGCAGTTCTTTGTCTCTACTACTTATGCAATGATAACTCGGTTACAGTGTACAATTGGCAATAATTACACCATCCCCCCCGCCCCCCACAGCCTGTATGTCCCCCATCATCCTGACTTGAACATGTAAATAAATGCAAACAAAGTGCTAGAGAAACTCAGCGGCTCAGCCAGCTTCTGTGGAGGGAATGGACAGACGATGTTTCGGGTCGGGACCCTACTTCAGATTGATGAGTTCAGAAGAAGGGTGATAAAGGACTGAAATTTCAGAAATTCGAGTTCAAGCAACTTACTCTCCTGCCGTTCCTTCCAGCAGTTATTTCGAAGATTAGTTATATAATCATCTTCAACGCTTTTTTCCACTTTTTGTAACGCCACACCTGTATACTCTTTATCAAAGTCTTTGTTGACAAAATAAACCACTTTAAGGTTGATGCTTTGCTTCTTTAATGTGTGTCCCACGGCACTGTAGAAACAAGAGATTGTTATTGAATTTTAATAAAAGGCCTGATCAATTTATATAAACAATTTGCATGAGAATGGGGATAGAGTTGTTGACTACGTGAATTAAAGAACATGCAAGTTCTTGAGTCATAGGAGCAGAAATAGGCCATTCAGCCCAAAGAGTCTTCCCGCCAATCATGGCTTTCCCTCTCAACCCTATTCTTCTGTCTTCTCCTATACCACCCAATACCCTTACTAATCGAGAATTTATTCATCTCCGGCTTAAAAATACACAATGACTTGGCCTCCACAGCTGTCTGTGGCAATGAATTCCACAGATTCACCATCCTCCTCATCTCCTTTCTAAAGGTACATCCTTTTATTCTGAGGCAGTGTCCTCTGGTCCTAGACTCTCCAACTAGTGGAAACATTCTCTCCACATCCACTCTATCCAGGCCTTTCACGAATAATAAACCAGAAATATCAATTGCAATATACAGCATCGAAACAGGCCCTTCAACCCACGGAGTCCACACCGATCATCGATCACCCATTTACACTAGTTCTATGCTATCCCACTTTCCAATCCACTTCCTACGCATTAGGGACAATTTACAGGGGGTCAATTAACCTACAAACCTGGGATGCGGGAGAAAACTGTAGAACCCAGAGGAAACCCACACGGTCACAAGTAGAATGTACAAACTACACACCGAGGCAGCAGCACTACCAGCTGCAGCACTGCGTTGTCCCTAATCAGTAAACTAATAATAGTAAAATAAACAATCAGTAAACCAATAACAACCAACATTTTATGCAATAACTAGGGCGGCTCAGAACTGCTAGAGACTAGGGTTAGTTCCCGACTACGCGCGCCGTCTGTGCGGAGTTGGCACGTTCTCCCTTTGACCGCGTGGGTTTCCGCAGAGTGTTCCGGTGTCCTCCACATCCCAAAGAGGTGTGGGTTTGCGGGTTAATTGGCCTCTGTAAATTGCCCCTAGTGTGTAGCATGTAAAACTGGGATAACAGAGAACTAGTGTGAATGGGTCATGACTGGTTATCATGGGCTCAGTGGGCCAAAGGACCAGTTTCCTCGCTGCATCTCTAAGCTGCAAAAAAAAGCGAAACCTATAATTTGGTCTTGGTACAGTTCTCGACTGCGTGAAGAACAGGAGAAAATGTCAGTAATACTCACGCTCGATAGTAGAGGCTGTACGGTGGAGAAGATACCATCAACTGGCTTAAAACAGACACCAATATCAAAACAATTATAGGAAGCAACTGTAAAAACATTGAAAATCCTCCCTGGAAAATACAAGGGGAAAAAAAAATAAAATAAAAAATCAATTTCTTTAATTCAGCTCCAATGAGAATTTGAAAAAGTTCTCTCTCAATCGTTGAAACTACCTTTGGTCAGAAACTGAAGCAATCTCTGGCAGGGAGTATTTTCTCTACATTACATCATTAACTGAGAGATGTGGCTGCGGTCATTTAAAGATCCACAGGTATTTCATGGCAAAAAGAAAAATAGACTGAGCTATTGAGTAGAGCACTGTGTTTATAAACCTGTTGTGCTGCTGCTTTAAACTTTAGCGATACAACACGGAAACAGGCTCTCCAGCTCACCGAGTCCACTCCGACCAGCGATCACCCCATACGCTAGCACAATCCTACACACCAAGGACAATTTAACATTTTTACTGATGCCAGTTAACCTACAGGTACACAAAAATGCTGGAGAAACTCAGCGGGTGCAGCAGCATCTATGGAGCTTCAGAAGGGTTTCGGCCCGAAACGTTGCTCCATAGACGCTGCTGCACCCGCTGAGTTTCTTCAGCATTTTTGTGTACCTTCGATTTTCCAGCATCTGCAGTTCCTTCTTTAACAACCAGTTAACCTACAAACCTGCATGTCTTTGGAGTGCAAGAGGAAACCAGAGAAAACCCATGCAATCACAGGCAATCTTTGGTCACAGGGAGGACATACAAACCATACAAACAGCACCCGTAGTCAGGTTCGAACCTGGGTCACTGGCGCTGTAAGGCAGCAACTCTACCGCTGCGTGAAGTAAGAATTTAATTGTTCAGTTTCAGGACATATGACAATAAAACACTCTTGGGTCTTGGTAAAGAAGGTGTTCAAAGGCAGGGCTAAAAACAAAGTGCTGGAGAAACTTAGCGAGTCAGGCAGTATTTGTCGAGGGAATGGACAGACGATGTTTCAAGTTGGGACGCTTCTTCAGACTGATAATTTTGTTTTTATTTATTGCTCAAGATAGGGTAGACAGTCAGAACCTTTCTCCATAGGATGGAGGTGGCAAAGACTAGAGGACATAGTGCCCTCCATAATGTTTGGCAAAGACCCGTCACTTATTTATTTGCCTCTGTACTCCACTATTTGAGATTTGTAATAGAAAAAAAAAAAATTTAAAAAAAATCACATGCAGTTAAAGTGCACATTGTCAGATTTTAATAAAGGCCATTTTTATACATTTTGGTTTCACCATGTAAAAATTAGTGGTGTTTATACATAGTCCCCCCATTTCAGGGCACCATAATGTTTGGGACACAGCAATTGCATGTAAATGAAAGTAGTCATGTTTAGTATTTTGTTGCATAACCTTTGCATGCAATGACTGCTTGAATTTTGCGGTTCATGGACATCACCAGTTGCTGGATGTCTTCTCTGGTGATGCTCTGCCAGGCCTGTATTGCAGCTATCTTTAGCATGCTTGTTTTGGGGGCTAGTCCCCTTCAGTTTTCTCTTCAGCATATAAAAGGCATGCTCAATTGGGTTCAGATCGGGTGATTATTGACCATTTTTTAGCTTTGAAAAAACTCCTTTGTTGCTTTAGCAGTATGTTAGGGATCATGGTCTTGCTGTAGAATGAACCGCCGGCCAATGAGTTTTGAGGTATGTGTTTGAACTTGAGTAGATAGGATGTGTCTATACATTTCAAAATGTATT
Source organism: Amblyraja radiata (assembly GCF_010909765.2). Lineage (NCBI taxonomy): Eukaryota > Metazoa > Chordata > Chondrichthyes > Rajiformes > Rajidae > Amblyraja > Amblyraja radiata. Next base: position 62,783,482 of record NC_045956.1, read on the forward strand.
GTGCTACTACCATCAGCAGTTGCATCATCAATGAAGATAAGTGAGCCAGTACCTTCAGCAGCCATACATACCAAGGCCATAACACCCCCACCACTGTGTTTCACAGATGAGGTGGTATGCTTTGGATCTTGAGCAGTTCCTTCTCTCCTCCAAACTTTGTTCTTGCCATCACTCTAATATGTTAATCTTTTGTTTCATCTGTCAACAAGACCTTTTTCCAGAATTGTAGTTGCTCTTTTAAGTACTTCTTGTCAAACTGTAACCCGGCCATCCTATTTTTGCAGCTAACCAGTGGTTTGCATCTTGCTGTGTAGCCTCTGTATTTCTGTTCATGAAGTCTTCTGCAGACAATGGTCATTGACAAATCCACACCTGACTCCTGAAGAGTGTTTCTGATCTGTTGGACAGGTGTTTGTGGATTTTTCTTTATTATAGAGAGAATTCTTCTGTCATCAGCTGTGGATGTCTTCCTTGGCCTGCCAGTCCCTTTGCGATTAGTAAGCTCACCAGTGCTCTCTTCTTAATAATGTTCCAGTCGATTTTGGTAAGCTTAAGGTTTGGCTGATGTCTCTAACAGTATTATTCTTGCTTCTCAGTCTCATAATGGCTTCTTTGACTTTCATTGGCACAAATTTGATCCTCATGTTGATAAACAGCAATAAAAGTTTCCAAAAGTAAAAATGCCCTTTAATAAAATCTGACAATGTGCACTTTAACCACATGTGATTTTTTTCCTTCTATTACAAATCTCAAATTGTGGAGTACAGAAGCAAATAAATAAATGATGGGTCTTTGTCCAAAACATTATGGAGAACACTGTAGCATGAAAGGATACAGTTGTGCAGCAGTAGAGTTGCTCCCTTATAGCTCCAAAGACCTGGTTTCAATTCTAACTACGGGTGCTGTCTGTACAGAGTTTGTATGGTCTCCCTCTGACCGTGGGTTTTCTCCGGGTGCTCCGGTTTTCTCCCACACGCCAAAAACACAGATTTGTAGGTTAATTGGCTTTGTTAAGTTGCAAAATTGTCCCGAGTGTTAGTGTACTCGGTAATCACTGGTCAGCGCAGACTCGGTGGGCTGAAGGGTCTGATTCCTCTATCTCGTAGGTCTAAAGATACAAAGTACTGGAGTAATTCAGAGGGTCAGGCAGCATGCCCGGAGAACACAGATACTGCCTGACCTCTGAGTTACTCCAGAACTGTGGGTCCTATTTTGTAAACCAGCACCTGTAGTTCAATGTTTCTACATATGGGCATAACTTTAAGGGGAGAGGGGTAAAGATTAAAGAAGATATACAGAGGATTTTTTTTTTTTTTTAAACTCACATACACAGATGCGCACACACACACACAGCAGCGAGTACACATAAATGCTGGAGAAACTCAGCGGGTGCAGCAGCATCTATGGAGCGAAGGAAATAGGCAACGTTTCGGGCCGAAACCCTTCTTCAGACTGAGTTTCAGCTTCACCCAGCAGCGAGTGCCTGGAATGTGCTGCCAGGGGTTGTGGTGGATGCAGATAAGATATTGGTGTTTCAAATAGTCTTTTAAATGCACATGGATATGCAGGGAATGGCTTATGTGCTGGTAAATACAAGTTGGTCTTGGCATCATGTGCAGCACAAACATTGTGGGCCAAAGGGCCTGTTCCTGTGCTTTACCATTCTCTGCAACTAATTTGGCTTTTAGAACACGTGCAGGCAAAGGAGATTATATTATAGCATCGCAGTGGGTAGAGTAACCCTGTTTCAAGATGGCGGCGCTGGCTTAAGCGCGGCCCACCTGCAGTCCGTCTGTTTTTTTTCTTTCTTTTTGTTTCTTGTCATGTTTAGTTAATTTTGTTTTATTAAGTTGTGTATGTGTGTGGGTGGGGAGGGAGAAACATGCTTTGGTCTTCCTTCCGGGGATGCGACTTTGTTTTTTTGTCGTATTCCCCGTCTCCGTCTGCGCCGAGGCCTAATGGCGGAGCTTGCGGCATTGGTGCCGTAGTGGCGGCAGCAGCAGCGGAGACCCGACTCGGCCCCGAAGCTGTGGCGGCGGCAGTGGAGACCCGACTCTCGGAGCTGTGGCGGAGGCAGCGACCACCCGCGGAGTTTGAACCGTCGCCTCGGCGCAGAGGGAGAACAAAGGGAAGAGACAGAGACTTTAAGATTTTGCCTTCCACCACAGTGAGGTGTTTGGTGAACTCACTGTGGTGGATGTTAAATTTGTGTTGATTGTGTGTTTTTGTCATTTTTTAATTATATGTATGACTGCAGGGAAACAACATTTCGTTCAGACCGAAAGGTCTGAATGACAATAAACGAATCTAATCTAATCTAATCTAATCTAAGTTGCTGCCTTACAGCACCAGAGACAGAGGTTCGATCCTGACTATGGGTGCTGCCTGTACGGAGTTTGTACGTTCTCCCTGTGAACACGTGGGTTTTCTCTGGGTGCTTCGGTTTCCTCCCACACCCCAAAGACGTGCAGAATTGTGGGTTAATTATTGCCCTAGTGTGTAGAATATAACTAGTGCAAGGGTGATCGTTAGTTGGCATGGACTCAGTGGGCTGAAGGGCCTGTTTCCACACTGCATTTCTAAATTAAGCTAATTAAAACAAAACTAGGCATCATGTTCAATACAGACATTGCGGGGCGAAGGGCCTGTTCCTGTGCTGTACAATTCTGTTATTTCAGCATCTGCAGTTTCCAATGGAAAATGGTTAGTTAATTTCAAGGAGCTTCTTGCAATTAGAATGAGATTTGGAGCGGTTCAGAAAAGCAATTACAAAACTCGGGTCCTCAACAACCCACGGTACTGTTGCCAACATTGAAGGAAATTGAAAAAGATAAGGGTTGTGCAAGAGAATGAACCCTGGGGGGGCAGTGAACATCAGGTGTGAAGTGTAGAACAAAAATGGGGAAAAAAGACAAATAAAATGTTGCCAGGTCTGCTCAATGATCACAAAGGCAATGAGTGCAATCATAGAGAAAGCCCGTTAATGCCTCCAATTACTCAGATATTGAGGATTTGTCAATGAGTAATCTATCAAATGTCTACACCTGTACGAGAACACACTGGCTGGTTACATCACCGCTTGATTTGGCAACTCAAACACCCAGGAACAAAGTGATCTAGAGAGGCAGATGCTGCCCAGTCCATCACGGGTACGGACCTCCCCATCGTCGAAGCAATCTACAGGATTAAAACAGCAGCCAGCATCAGAGACCCTGGCCACGCTCTCACCTCGCTGCTTCCATCGAGAAGGTGGTACAGGAGCCTGACCTCCAGGCTCAAGAACAGTTTCTCCCCAGCAACCATCAGGCTCTTGAACACTGCACAACAGTAATCTCAGCAACTGTGAACAATGGCTGGTCTTTAGATGCACTTAGTGCTGGTGGGACTGGACCCCACACGTCGCAGTTACCCGCCTGCACTACCCGCAAGCAGCCGTGCATCCACCCGTGTCCCAGCAGTACTACTGCAGTCTAGGATGCACGAGGAACAGCTGATTTTGAAGGTGCACCCTCAGAATGCCCCGGTGCCCTCTGCAGCAAACTAGGCTCAACAAATATGTTCAATGCAATCTTCCATCCTCAACAAAATCTACTTGTCTTAAGGCAAGAGGATCAAATACCAGGGTTTTAGTAGGTACCCGCGAGAGAGGGGGGAGGAAGGGAAGCAGTGTACCTGATGACTTACGTCTGTTCTCTCGTCATCCCTTTCGGCTCTGTGGTACGAGTGCTGCGTTGTAAATCTTGTCCTTCCGTTGGAGTAGGTCTGTGTACTACCTGAAATGGAGCAGCAGGTGAAAGAGAGAACCATTACCTCACCCACGTCCCACAGACCCTGGGACAGAAGTAACAATGCATCAGAAATTATCCAAGCCCATTCTAAAATCATCCAGACACAAGTGGTGCAGTGGGAAGAGCTTCTGCCTCACAACTTCAGGTTCGAGCCTGACCTTGGGTGCTCTCTGTGTGGAGTTTACACGTTCTCCCTGTGATCACCTGGGTTTCCTCTGGCTTTTCCAGTTTCCTCCCACATCCTAAAGACATGCGGGTTTGAAGGTTAATTGGCTTCTGTAAATGACCCATAGTGTGTAGTGAGTGGAGGAGAAAGTCTATTATAGGGCAAATCGTATTTTCCACCACCACCCGTTGCAAGATGTTCCAGCATTTATACAGCTTGGAACAGCCCCTTCTGCCCACATCATCCATGTTTTATAACTGCCCTACTCTACCTTGCCCGTGTTTGGCTCATTTCCCCTAAACCTTTACTATCCACATACCCATCTAAACGTCTTAAAAGTTGCCATTGTACCCAACTCTACAGCTTTGCCTGGCAGCCCATTCCACACACTCACCACCCTCACAATAAAGAAATGAACCGTTGGGTCTCTTTTATATCAATGGTGCTTTATCTGACACATATACAAATGCAGAGTGAAATTCTTTGTGCATATTACACATGCAAGCGCCGCCATTATACAAAGTCCAAAGTTGGCCCACGCCCTCGATGTACTGGAGCAGTTCCTGTGAACCAACGTCCCTCTACTCCCCTCACCCACCCATCTTTGTGTCCTGGGGGCACCTCCTGCAGCTGACCTGGAGGCATTACCCCGGTTCACCCTCCTACCGATCCAGTCCTAGCACCTGTCGTCTCCAGCTCCATCCCAAGCGCCGACAAACGAGCCTCCAGACGGGTTACCGATCCCTCCGATCAACTTTGTATCTTGCTCCTCTCACCTTAAACCTGTGCCCTCTAGCTCTGGACTCCTCTACTCTGGAGGGAAAGACCAAGCATTCACTCTGACCCAAATGCCTCATGGTTTATAAACCTCTATAAAATCTCCCGTCAGCCTCCTATGCTCCAGGGATAAAGGTCCCAGACTCTCCTTACAACTCAGCTCCTCCATTCCTCCCTTGTATTGACTCCATCTACACTTCACACTGCCTCGGCAAGGCACCAGCATAATCAAGGACCAGACTCACCCAGTCACTCTCTCTTCTCCCCTCCCCCATCAGGCAAGAGATACAGAAGGGTGATTAGTACGGGTGTCGGGGTTATGGGGAGAGGGCAGGAGAATGGGGTTGAGAGGGTAAGATAGATCAGCCATGATTAAAAGGTGGAGTAGACTTGATGGGCAAATAGCTTAATTCTGCTCCGAGAACTAATGAAGAAGCGTGAAAAAACATACCTCCCGATTCAGGGACAGTTTCTTCCCAGCTGTTATCAGGTAACTAAACCATCCCATCACCAACTAGGGAGCAGTTCTGATCTCCCATCTACCTTATTGGAGACCCTCGGACTATCTTTAATTGGACTTTACCTTGCACTGAACATTAGTCCCTTTATCCTGTGTCCTGTGATTGGAGAGCACGCAACAACAAAAAACACTGTGCCTCGGTGCACTTGATTATAAACTAAACAAATCAAAACAATGTCCTCTAAAATGGTCTCACCAATATCTTGTATAGCTGTGACATGATATCCCAACTTCTGTACACAATGCCCTTAGTTTGAAGGGAAGCGTAACAAACGCCTTCTTCACCGCTACATCTTCAACTCCATCCACACTTCACACTGCCTTGGAAAAGCAGCCATCACAATCAAAGACTTATCCCACCCCCGTCATTCCTTCTTCTTCCCGCTCCCGTCCGACAGAAAATACTGAAGCTTGAAAGCGTGCAGCACCAGACTCAGGAACAGTTTCTTCACCTCTGCTATCAGGCTTCTGCATGGTCCTTTCATAAGCTAGGGTACTGTCGGATTGACGTCTACCCCATTGCAGACATTGGACTTTATCTATGGAACTGATGCGTTGCAATGCTGAGAACTATGTTCTGCACTCTGTATCTTCCTCTTTGCTCTACCTATTGTACTTGAGTTTGACTTGATTGTATTTATGTCTAATATTATCAGATCTGCTTGGATACCATGCAAAACACTGTACCTCAGTACACGTACAATAATAAACCTAAACCTATTCTGTGTCAACATTTGTAAATGAAAACCCACATATAGGTAACCATTCCAGCAAAACTTTTTCCCAAAAAGGACACAAAGTGCAAGAGTAACTTAACGGGTCAGGCAGCATCTCTGGAGAACATGGACATGTGACGTTTCAGGGCGGGACCCTTCCTCAGACTGCCTCACTGATCAATGTTCTCCAGAGATGCATCTGACCTGCTGAGTTACTCCAGCACTTTGTATATATATATTTTTTGTAAACCATCATCTGCAGTTCCCTGTTTCTCCAAGTTTGTCCAAGCTCTCGTTATAGCTAACACCCTCTAATCCAGGCAGCATTCTGATAATCCTCAACCAGATCATTGGACATCGGCCTTCCTGACATCAATCTTGGTGAGTAACCCCCCCTCGTGAAGTGTCTTGTGATGATTTAAAGGCAGCATCTCTGGAGATCATGGATAGGTGATGTATAGGGTCGGGACCCTTCCCCAGACTAACTTTTCCCCAACTTAAAAAGAAAATCCACTGTATCCAGAAATGGGCAGTCAGACTACTGAATGGTCTCCCATAAACTCGGGTGTAGTCTCAAACTTCCAACCAACCTCACTGAGGCCCTTGCAGATGTTTTATCTGCACTTTCTGTGTAACCCTGTAACACTATATTCTGCACACTGGTATTTTTATCTTTACTCTAGTTTAGTTTATTATTGTCACGTGTACCGAGGTACAGTGAAAAGCTTTATGTTGTGCGCTATTCAGTCAATGGAAAGACTATACATGTTTATAATCAAGCCGTACAGTGTACAGATACAGGATAAAGGGAACAATATACAAGATAAAGTCTGATTAAAGAACGTTCAATGGTCCCCAATGCGGTAGATGGAAGATCAGGACCGCTCTCTAGTTGCTGATAGAATGGTTCTGTTGCCTGATAACAGCTGGGAAGAAACTGTCCCAGAATCTGGAGGTTTGTGTTTTCACACTTCTGTACCTCTTGACTGATGGGAGAGGGGAGACGAGGGAATGAATGGGGAAAGGCTGGCAATCCAGTGAGCAAAAAGTCTATACATGATTACAATCAAGCCATCCACAGTGTACAGATACAGGATAAAGGAAATAACGTTTAGTGCATGATAAAGTCCAGTAAAGTCTGATTAAAGACAATCCGAGGGTCTCCAATGAGGTAGATGGGAGGCCAGGACCGCTCTCTAGTTGGTGATAGGATGGCTCAGCTGCCTGATAACAGCTGGGAAGGAACTGTCCCTGTTGTACTTTTACTTGAATATTCCCTGTACAATATGATTTGACTGGATAAAATGCAAAGTTCTTCACTGTATCTCAGTACACATGACAATACTAAACCAATACCAAAGGTGAAAAGACGACAAATACGCTGAAGATACCCAGCAGATGCCAAGTGCTTACAGCATTTTCGGTTTTATGTCAAATCCTATTCCCCGGGGGTTTTAGCAAACAGATGGGTTTTAATAAATAATCCCTCCTTTCCATCGTTTATACGAGCTTTTTAAATGATTTAATTAATTAGCCAAATTTAAAATTAAACAGCTGTCGTGGAGGGATTATAGTGCCTCTTCAGATTGGCTCTGGAACGCCACCATACCTCATGTTCCAGTTCGCAGGGAGCTAAGGTGAGACAAATGGGATCGTGGGCATTGCCCCGACTCTATCCCTTCTATGCTCAAGGTAACTCTTCAAGATGGTGGCAGTGATGGACAGAGGAGAGGGTTGGTGCTGGTGAGCGGGTGTGGGCTCACCTCCCACACCGTAGGCGGCGCTCTGGGGGTTCCGAGGTCAGCTGCGGGAGGCGCCCCGGGGCATGGAGGCTGAGCGGTGGCCGCGGGAGACGAGGGGACGGCACGTTCGTGGGTTGAAGTGTCGGTGGAGTGGGCCGCTAGAGGCTTTCCTTCCCCTCCCCGCCCCCTCATCCAAACAATCAATCGGAAGAAGGGTCCCAAACCACAACGTCATCTATTCCTTTTCTCCAAAGATGCCGCCTGACCAGCTGAGTTACCCCAGCACTTTGCGTCACTTTCCCACACAATGTTTATCCATTTATTCCGCTTTCAGTCGCGGCTCCAGTGGAGAGAGATTCCCTGACTCCACGCGAGTTATTGTCATTCTCGGGTTGGTGGTCTGAGATATGTCACAACCCAGCTTCCTTCCTGCCCTGCCTACTTCACACTATAGCTTTGATTCCCTCCTTACTTCCCGCACTGTGTTATCACGTCACCTTCCCCCGCACATAGTTACCACCATGTTCCAATCCCAAATCACTTTACCCCTCCGCATTCTGCCGTCTCTAATATTTTTTAGAAAAATATGAGGCTTGAAGATGAAAGAGGGCTATAGTAAAGCAGCACTGTGTAGTTTAGTTTAGAGATACAGCATGGAAACAGGCCCGTTCAGCCATCAAGATCTCTGTATACTAGCTCTATGCTACACACTAGCGGGCAATTTACAATTTTTACTAAAGCCAATTGACCTACAAACCTATACATTTTTGGAGTGTGGGAGGAAACCGGAGCACCCGGGGAAAACCTACACAGGCACAGAATGATACAGTGTGGAAACAGGCCCTTCAACCCAACTTGCCCACACCGGCCAACATGTCCCAGCTACTTTCGTCCCACCTGTCTGCATTTGGTCCATATCCCACCAAACCTGTCCTATCCATGTACCCGTCTGACTGTTTCTTAAACAATGAGATAGTCCCTGCCTCAACTACCTCCTCCGGCAGCTTGTTTCATACCCCCATCACCCTTTGTGTGAAAAAGTTACCCCTCAGATTCCTATTAAATCTTTTCTCCTTCTCCTTAAACCTATGCCCTCTGGTTCTCGATTCACCTACTCTGGGCAAGAGACTGTGCATCTACCCAATCTTTTCACCTCATGATTTTATACACTTCTATAAGATCACCCTTCATCCTCCTGTGCTCCAAGGAATAGAATCCCAGCCTACTCAACCTCTTCCTATAGCTCTGACCCTCTAGTCCTGGCACCATCCTCGTAAATCTTCTCTGTACCCTTTCAAGCTTGACAACATCTTTCCAAAAACATGGTGCACAGAACTGAACACAATACTCAAAATGCGGCCTCACCAACGTCTTATATAACTGCAACATGACCTCCCAGCTTTTATACTCAATACTCTGGCTGATGAAGACCAAAGTGCCAATAGCCTTTTTGACCTCCCTATCTATCTGCGACTCCACCATGGAAACATGCACCTGCACTCCGAGATCCCTCTGCTCCACAATACTACCCAGAGGCCTGCCATTCACTGTGTAGGTCCTGTCTATGTTAGACTTCCGAAAAATGCAACACCTCACATTTCTCTGTATCAAATTCCATCAACCATTCCTCAGCCCACCTGGCCAATCAATCATGATCCTGCTGCAATCTTTCGCAACTACCTGCAAAACCACCCACTTTTGTATCATCAGCAAACTTGCTAATCTTGCTATGCGTGTTCTCATCCAAATTATTGGTATAGAATCATACCTCAATATAATATTTATACCTTAATATATTACCCAGCCGATGCCAAGCGCTCCCTTTCATGTGTGTCCCCACCCCTCCCCAATAGTGCGCACCTATTCCTCCCACAATCACCAACCCTCTTACACTGAACGTTTGTTTTGTAGTTTACTATGGTATTTACAGAGTACTATGTTTACATATCTGTTGTGCTGCTGCAAGTAAGAATGTCATTGTTCTGTTTCGGGACATATGTCAATACAATACTCTTGGCTCTCAACCTGTATTAAATCTTTAGAAAGATCTAGAAGCATCTTTAGAAAACGTTCTCAACAGTACCTGTGGGAAATCCTCCACCGAAGAACATGTTGAATAAATCCTCTGGAGTGATGTCCGACTCATAATTCCGGTGAAACTCGAAGCCCCCGTGCTGAGAATTCCCAGGGGTTAGTCCTTCACCATACTGATCATAGTCCTTCCGTTTCACTGGGTTACTGAGCACGGCGTAGGCGTTTCCGATCGCTGTGGAATACAAATTGTGACGTTTGAAACTGCGGGTGAAGTTTCCTCTGTCTCCTCTCTCTGCAAAACCCCACAAAATGATGCTGGAATAGTGTCAGTCAGACAGCACAGAAACAGGCCCTTTGGTCCAATTCGTCCATGCCGACCAGGATGCTCCATCTAAACTCATCCCAACTGCCCGCGTTAGGCCCATTTCCAAACCTTTCCAATTTTCAGACTTTAGAGATACAAGGCCTGGAAACAGGCCCTTCAGCCCATCGAGTCCGCACTGACCAGCGAGCACCCCGTACACTAGCACTATCCTACACACTAGGGACAATTTATATTTACAGAAGCCAATTGACCTACAAACCCACACGTCTTTGGAATGAAACCAGAGCACCCAGAGAAATCCCACGCGGTCACAGGGAGAACGTACAAACTCCGCACAGACAGCACCCGTAGTCAGGATCAAACCCAGGTCTCTAGTGCTGTGAGGTAGCCGAGCCACCGCTGCGCCATCCTCTCACTAATGTTTGATCATTGGGAGATCTGTATCGACGCCACCGGAGGAGACTCCGTCACTCCCGTGTCCACAAGACAGCGCTGATACAGAACACAGGAGGGGGCAACAATCTCCAGGCCTACCTTTGAAGGCCTCAGTGGCCCCCGGGGCATGGTTTTTATCCGGGTGAAACTTCAGTGCCAGCTTCCTGTACGCCTTCTTCAGATCCTCCTCAGATGAATCCTTGACGATTCCCAGAATCTCGTAGAAGTCATTACATTTCTTTATCCTGGAGTGAAGAATTGAAATCGCCATTGTTAGCAAGGTCAGTACGTTATTCATAAGACCACAAGACATAGGAGCAGAATTAGGCCATTCAGCCCACTGAGTCCACACCGACCATCAATCACACTAGTTCCGATATATCTGGACTTTCAGAAGGCTTTCGACAAGGTCCCACATAAGAGATTAGTATACAAACTTAAAGCACACGGTATTGGGGGTTCAGTATTGATGTGGATAGAGAACTGGCTGGCAGACAGGAAGAAAAGAGTAGGAGTAAACGGGTCCTTTTCACAATGGCAGGCAGTGACTAGTGGGGTACCGCAAGGCTCAGTGCTGGGACCTCAGCTATTTACAATATATATTAATGATTTGGACGAGGGAATTGAATGCAACATCTCCAAGTTTGCGGATGACACGAAGCTGGGGGGCAGTGTTAGCTGTGAGGAGGACGCTAGGAGGCTGCAAGGTGACTTGGATAGGCTGGGTGAGTGGGCAAATGCATGGCAGATGCAGTATAATGTGGATAAATGTGAGGTTATCCACTTTGGTGGCAAAAACAGGAAAGTAGACTATTATCTGAATGGTGGCCGATTAGGAAAACGGGAGATGCAACGAGACCTGGGTGTCATGGTACACCAGTCATTGAAAGTAGGCATGCAGGTGCAGCAGGCAGTGAAAAAAGCGAATGGTATGTTAGCATTCATAGCAAAAGGATTTGCGTATAGGAGCAGGGAGGTTCTACTGCAGTTGTACAGGGTCTTGGTGAGACCACGCCTGGAGTATTGCTTACAGTTTTGGTCTCCTAATCTGAGGAAAGACATTCTTGCCATAGAGGGAGTACAGAGAAGGTTTACCAGACTGATTCCTGAGATGTCAGGACTTTCATATGAAGAAAGACTGGATAGACTCGGCTTGTACTCGCTAGAATGTAGAAGATTGAGGGGGGATCTTATAGAAACTTACAAAATTCTTAAGGGGTTGGACAGGCTAGATGCAGGAAGTTTGTACCCGATGTTGGGGAAGTCCAGAACAAGGGGTCACAGTTTAAGGATAAGGGGGAAATCATTTAGGACCGAGATGAGAAAAAAATAATTCACACAGAATGTCTGGAATTCTCTGCCACAGAAGGTAGTTGAGGCCAGTTCATTGGCTATATTTAAGAGGGAGTTAGATGTGGCCCTTGTGGCTAAAGGGATCAGGTGGTATGGAGAGAAGGCAGGTACAGGATACCGAGTTGGATGATCAGCCATGATCATATTGAATGGCGGTGCAGGCTCGAAGGGCCGAATGGCCTACTCCTGCACCTATTTTCTATGTTAGTTCTGTTATCCCACTTTCTCATCCACTCCCTACACACTAGGGGCAATTTACAGAGCTAATTAACCTTCAAACACGCATGGCTTTGGAGTGTGGGAAATACTCGAACACCCGGAGAAAACCCACGCGGTCACAGAGAGAATGTGCAAACTCCACACAGATAGCACCCAAGGTTTGGATCGAACCCAACTCTCTGATGCTGTGAGGCAGCAACTCTACAGCTGCGCCACTTGGCCGCCCTAAAGATAGAACAATTTATTTAAAAAGTCGTCAGAGCTGGAGGAACGGAGAGGAGAGTGTTTGGAGACTGCAACAGAGGAAGGAAAGGATAGGAACAAAAGTGTTCAAACATGGGGAAATGGAGGGATGCAAGGAACTGCAGATGTTGGAATCTGGAGTAAAACACAAAGTGCTCGAGAAACTCAGTGGGTCAGGTAGCATCTGTGGAGGAAATGGACAGGTAACGTTTCGGGACATGACACTTCTTCAGACTGATGGATTAGGGGGAAGAAAGCTTGAACAGAGGTGGGGGAGGGATAAAGCCTGACAAGTGATAGGTGGATAGAGGTTCGGGGAGGGGGTGATCGGCAGATGGGTGGACAAAGGCGAGAGATGAAAGAGACAGCATCCCTCCTCCCACTTAAACACCCAAACCTAAACAAACTCTTAAACACCTAAACTTAAACACATCAGCGGCCAAAGCCCAACATGGCAGAGATTCAATGATGACCACCATCTCCATACCTCTGGACCCCGTCCAGCTGCTCGCTGGTGTAGGCTTTCGATTCCACCTTCTTCTCCGTCTCCGGCATGGCTCCGTTCTGCGCCGGACCCGTGGATTTGCCCTGGTTGGGTTTTTCCGACTCAGTGCGATGTCCTGGTCCACCAGCGGTGCTTCCGTTCTTGGTGATGGCGTCTATTAATGCTAACAGAGCGGGAGAAATCAATTAAAGGCGTGGGTCTTCTTCTTCTTGCGTATGGCGTCCACAGCCTAAAGTTGGACAGCTTGTTCTATTTGATTGTGAAGGTGGGGGAGGGGGGGGGGAGGGGAAGAAGGAGTGCAACAAAGGTTCATAGTAATACAGGATGGGAACAGGCCATTCGGCCCAACTTGTCCATGCTGACCAAGATGCCCCATCTATACTCCTCGTACCTGCCTGCATTCGGCCCATATCCTTCAAAACCTATCCTATCCATGTACCCATCCAAATATCTTTCAAAATGTTGCTATAGTACCTGCCCCAACTACCGCCACTGGCAGCTCGTTCCATACACCCACTACCCCGTGTGAAAAAATTGTCGCTCAAGTTCCTATTAATTCTTTCCCCCTTCATCTTAAACTTATATCCCCTGGTTCTTAATTCCTCTACTCTGGATAAAAGACTCAGGCCCTTCAGCCCACCGAGCCCACACCGGACATCGATCACCCGTTCACACTAGTTCTACCTTGTCCCACTTTCTCATCTACTCCCTACAAACCCACACGTTTTGGTGATATGGGAGGAATCCGGAGCAGCAGGAAGAAACCCATGTGGTCACAGGGAGAACGTGCAAACTCCACACACACAGCACCAGAGGTTTAGTTTAGTTTATTGTCACATGTATCAAGGTACAGCAAAAAGCCTTTTTGTTGCATGCTATTCAGTCAACAGATAGACTATAGATGTTTACAATCAAGCCTCCCACTATGTACCATTGAACCTTTAAAGAACCATTGAATTGAATGTACAGATACAGGATAAAGGGAATAACGTTTAACATGGTTCTTGATTGGTGGCATTGTGATGGCTGGTTGCATTGCAATCTGGTTCGGCAACTCGAACACCCAGACATGATGGAGATTACAGAGACTGATGGACACTGCCTGGTCCATCACAGGTACTGACCTCCCCACCATCAAAGGGATCTACAGGACAGTGTTGAACTTTGAAGGGAATTACCCAAAATTCGGGAAACTCGGGTTGTCTTCGGGTAATTTTAGGGAAATGGAGTAATTTCAGGAAATTTCCTGATCTGGCCCGCACTGCCGGTTTGGCACTCAGAGGTTTAAACTGAGTCAGTTTAACGCGTGGGAATTTAAACAAAGAGCTGTCGGCTGCAGCGCTATGGGTTCTAAATATAGCGCTACCGGCTCCAATGCTGTGGGCTTTAAACATAGCGCTATGGCCACAGCGCTATGGGTCACAGAGTGTTCGGGAAAATTCTCGTATAACAATGAGTCTTTGGAATTCTCTTTCTCAGTGGACGTTGAGCCTGATTATTTTTCAGGCAGTGGTAGAATTCTGGATAAGCCTAGTGGTGAAAAGTTACCAGTGGGCGGTGGGATTGCAGTTACATTGGATTTGGCCTTGATCTTACCGAACGGTGGGTGGCTCAAGGGGCCGAGAGGAAGAGAGGGAGGGGTGGAGAGAGGGAGGGGTGGAGAGAGGGTGGAGAGAGGGAGGGGTGGAGAGAGGGAGGGGTGGAGAGAGGGAGGGGTGGAGAGAGGGAGGGGTGGAGACTGAGACAAGAGCAGGTTGAAAAAAGGAGGGAAAGAGAAAAGGGAGGGAGAGAGAGAGAGAGGGAGTGAGAGGAAAAGGGCGAGGGAGGGAGTGAGTGGAAAAGGGCAAGGGAGGGAGTGAGAGGAAAAGGGAGGGAGGGAGGGAGAGGGAGGGTGAGAGGAAAAAAAGGGAGAGGGAGGGAAAAAAGGGAGAGGGAGTGAGTGAGAGGGAAAAAAGGGAGAGGGAGGGAGAGGGAAAAAAAGGGAGAGCGGGAGAGGGAAGAGACTGAGACACAAGAGCAGGTTGAAAAAACGAAGACAACGATAGCTGTTGGAGGCAACGAAAGCTGGCTTGCATAACACTGTACAAGTGAATAACAGAAACAGGCAGATACGGTGTAGTTACATTGATCTGTTTTGCCTGGTTCTTCTTTGTGTTGTTAACGTGTGCCCGCAAAAAAAACCCAACAACAAATAGCACGCAGGAAGCATTTTTGAATTTTTCAGGCAATACCATGAAATTCCAGGAAATTTTGGATTCCATTTAAGGAAAAAATAATGTTGAGGTGTGGAAGCACTGCTATAGGAGCCTCTGCCCCCAAAATGCAGCCAGCATCAGAGACCCACACCACCCTGGTCACGCTCTCACCTCGCTGCTACCATCGGGAAAGTACAGGAGCTTGACAACCATGACGTCCAGGTTCAAGACCATCTTCTTCCCAACCATCAGGCTCATCAACACTGCGCAACACTAACCATAGCAACCATGATCTTCTAAGGACTGTGTCTTTGGTTGTACTAAGCACTTCAGGTTTTCTCTTGCACTAGTATTTGGATTATTTAACATTTGTTTATTGTATGTCTATACATTTATGGGTCTGTTAAACTTCTGAAAGCAGGAATTTCACTGTTCCATTGTTGGTACAAACGATAATTAAACTCTTGTCTTGTCTTGAAAGAAGAGGGGTTAAGGGTGGTGGTGGAGGCAGATACGATAGCAGCATTTAAGAGGCTTTTAGATAGGCACATGGATATGCAGGGAATGCTATGCACTCTGGTGTTGGACATTTTTACCCTGGGTAAAACTGTCTACCCTATCGAAGCCTCTCATAATTTTATATACTTTCATCAGGTCTCCCCTCAACCTCCGGTGTTGCGGGGAAAATAACCCAAGTCTGTCTAACCTGTTCATGTAGCTAAGACCCAGTAATCCTGGCATCATTCTGGTAAACCTCCTCTGCACCCTGGGGTTGAGAGGGAAAAATAAAACAGCCATGATTGAATGGCGGAGTAGACTCGATGGGCCAAATGGCCTACCTCTGCTCTTATGACATGAACTTATAGATCCTATCCAAAGCCTCCGCAGAGGAGTGCTGTAAAGGGGCGACCAGCACTGCACGCAATACACCAATTACAGCCGAGCCAAAGTCCTATCAAACTGCATCATGAGTTCCTGGCTCCAATAATATCTCAATGAAGGCAAACATAACATATGCCATATGAAACGAGAAGAAATGTCTTAATCCACTGGCAGGTGAAACTTGGGGTTCTCTACCGCAGCGTCGCCATGCCGCCCAGCTTCTGTATTATCTGATCTGACTGGATACCATGCAAAACAAAGCTCCTGCGATCTCTCCATTACCCCCCGACACCCTTACTGATCAAGAATCTGTCAATCCCCGCCTTAAATATATCCATTAACTTGGCCTCCCCAGCTGTCTGTGGCAATGAATTCCAGATTCACCACCCTCTGACTAAAGAAATTCCTCCTCATCTCCTTTCTAAAGGTACATCCTTTTATTCGGTGAGTGTGCCCTCTGGTCCCAGACTCTCCCACTAGTGGAAACATCCTCTCCACATCCACGCTATCCAGGCCTTTCACTATCCGATAAGTTTCAATGAGGTCTCGCCTCATCCTTCTAAACTCCAGCGAGTACAGACCAAGTGCCGTCAAACGTCAAAAATGATCCTCAAGATCATTCTCGTGAACCTCCATCAGTCCGCTAGGTCTCATTTTTTTATGCAGGCTCAGGAGATGCTGAAAGAACAGGTGCCAATGGATTAAAGTCAAGGCTATGGTCGGATGCTGCAAGAAAGGAGGCCATTCAGCCCATTGAGACTACAGCCCATTGAGACTATGCAATGCCCATAGCACTTAATTCAGTCAAGTGTTTAGTTTACTTTGTTAATGTCAGGCGTACAACAAAATGCTTTTTATTGCGTGCTATCCAGTCAAAGTCTATACATGATTACAATCAAGCTGTCCATAGTGGGCGGCACAGCAGCGGTAGAGGCCCGATCCTGACTACAGATGCTGTCTGTACGGAGTTTGCACGCTCTCCCTCTGCGTGCTCTGGTTTCCTCCCACAATCCAGACGCACAGGTTTATAGATTAATTGGCTTTGATAAAAACTGTAAATTGTCCCTGGTGTGTCAGATAGTGCTACAGTACTGGGTGATCGCTGGTCGGCGCGGACTCGGTGGGCCGAAGGGCTTACTTCCCCACTGTATGTCTAAAGACGAAAAGTCAGGATAAAGGGCAAGGGTAATAATTTACAGCTTTTAGTGCAAAGATACAATACTGAAGTCTGATAAAGTCTGATTAAAGATAGTTCAAAGGTCCTAATGAGGTAGATGGAAGGTCAGTATAATTCTCTAGATGGTCAGATGTCCCAAAATGAATATTCTTCCTGCCAGCAGCAGAACAACAGGTATGTAAACATAGTACAGTAGATACAATAATAAACAGCAAAGACTGAAGGGGAGTAGCCCCAAAAACAAGCAGAAGCTAAAGATGGCTGCAATACAGGCCTGGCAGAGCATCACCAGAGAAGACACCCAACAACTGGTGATGTCCATGAATCGCAGACTTCAAGCAGTCTTTGCATGCAAAGGATAGACAACAAAATACTAAACATGACCACTTTCATTTACATGACATTGCTGTGTTTATACATAGTCCCCACCATTTCAGGGCACCAAACATTATGTTGCCCTGAAATGGGGGGGGGGGGAAGACTATGTATAGACACTGCTGTCATTTCTACATGGTGAAACTAAAATGTATAAAAATGGCCTTTATTAAAATGTGACAATGTGCACTTTAACCACATGTGATTTTTTTCTATTACAAATCTCAAAGGCAGAGGCAAATAAATAAATGATGGGTCTTTGTCCCAAACATTATGGAGGGCAACGTAGCTGCACTTCTGGCTGTGCCACTCCATTGCCTTTATGGTCACCGGGAGAACATGCAAACATGTCACTGAAACATGTAATCAGGAGAAGTTTGAAAGCACTTTCCTCCTGATTCAGAGACAGTTTCGTCCCAGCTGTTATCAGGCAAGTGAACCACGCCATCACCAACTAGAGAATGGTCCCGAGCTATTATCTACTTCATTGGAGACCCTCAGACTATCTTTAATCTGACTTTATCTTGCACTGAACATTATTCAGGGCACGAAATTAACGGTTGCCCGGGTGCCACTGACCACTCAAAGTGCCGCCTGGCAACCTAAACGGCGAGTCATTTTGCCCGGCTTGGCTACTTGGTTTATACCGAAGTTAAGACACAAAAAACTGGAGTAACTCCGCGGGTCCAGCAGCATCTCTGGAGAAAAGGAACTTGACATTTTGTGTCGGCGACGATTGTGGGAAAGCGTGGCATGACGGAGGGTCCGAGCGAATGTCGGGCCCCGCACAGCAGCAGCGACGGCTCCATCTCCTCCTCCTCCCGCACCCCGCCCGGCCTGATAAAGGCCGCTGCTGCCACTCCGCCAACGTCCGAGGGTGGCCAGAGGCGTCTGGAGTCAGACGGGCGCGGTGCCCCTAGGCCCACAGCCAGCGCAGAGAAGCAGCGCTGCTCAACTCTGCCTGTCCCTGTCTGGATTGAGACTGGGCTGTCGGTGAGACAGGCAGAGATTATAGAGGAGCTCCTCTGGTATCTTTGGGCGAGACAGGCACAGTTGAGCTGCAGTTAGCGCTGCATTGAGCCTCCGAAGCCTAGCGGGTGTGTGTGAGTGTGCGCATGCGCGCGCGGCTGCCCAGATATTCTGTCCGCGGTCCCCTCCATATTTTGATTGCGATTTCCGTGCCTGACAGATGTTGTCCGAGGAGCGTTGGCCTTCCTTCCCACCTCCTCTGCCCCTTCCTCTCTCTCTCTCTCTCTCTTGTACGCCCCCCTCCACTCCCCTTATCCCCTCCTCATCTACTCCCCCCCCCATCTATTCATCCTGCACTGATTCATACACCCCCACCCCGACCCTATTGTGCTGGAAATGTCTTCAGAGCTAACATTGACTATGTTTGATAACGGAATGCAATCAAATATGTTTTAATTCCCAATGTTATTATTTGTTTTAATCCATAAAGATGGATTAATTAAATTGTGAACACGTGAAACATTAAAACCGCAGTGTTCGATTGTCACTGACACGTTATTACAGAATTCATTTTAATGGCAAATCAATGCTCTATATATGGAGTATCAGTACTGTAGTTATTTAATGAGCAACATTCACAACTATACGTTGGAATTATCCAGGTTTTACTTCTACAGTCAGTCATCTACATCACAAATTTGGTCGGGAGATATTTCAGTTGAAATTTTAACATTAATTCTGAAGTGGGAATGATGGAAAAAGCGTTTATCAACAAATTTTTTTTAAATTGTTTATTACAAACTGGGTATCTTCATTGCCACATACATCTAATCTGAATGTCCGGTAATGTAGCGTCTTGACACCTTTAAATATATTTCCAAAAGAACATTTGCTGCATTTATGTCCTTTGGCCATCTCTTGCTAGTTAGTGTAATGTTTAACCTGTCAGATGGGTATAGTCAATTTTAACAGCTATTATCATAAAATGTCTTTACAAAATTCCTTGCAACCTGTATATTTTGTTGTGGATAAATTATGTGGGAGAGTGTTTCTGTACCAATAGCAATAATGACCCAAGCTATGGCCATGTCATGATAATTTTTGGTCCTTCACAGAAAACATGCTTGCATCAACCTTTAGTGTGCATGGTTAAGCATATATGTTATCAAGGTCCAGGATTTATTGACACAGGTTGATCATACGCTGAATAATCCAAACCACATTTTTGTTTGGAAGTGGAAAGAAATAATAAAAATTGCATTAATTGCAATGTGTAAAAAGAGTTGAGATACTGTATTATAATTTTGCTGCATGTCATTGTGGTATATATCATGTCTTGATTAGTGAATATGTTAGTTTGTGACTTTTATTTGAAGCAGAAATAATATGTGAATGCTTCATTGAGCATAATTCCGACTGGTAACTACGCACTTCGTCCGAGCACGCGTCATGCAAGCCATCTTAAATGAGCACCTGTCATTTGGCAACCTAATAAGCTGCCAAGGTTGCCCGGCTGGCAACAGGGAAAAAAAGTTAAGCGAGAGCCCTGTTATTCCCTTTATCATGTATCTGTACACTATGGACGACTTGATTACAATCATGCATAGTTTTTCTGCTGACTGCTTAGCAGGCAACAGAACACGCTTTTCACTGTACCTCGTACACTTGACAATAAACTAAACCAAACAAACTCCACACTGATAGAACCCACTACATTTGGTGTGAAACAAATTACCACTGAAGCAAGATGGAGAGCTTGGGTAAAGAGTCCAAGAGCAGGTGTCAATGCATCTTAGGCAGGGTTAGGGGTGAGTTGAAGGGTGAAGAGCAGAGAGCATGCACGGACAGGCACCAGAATTCAGGATGATTAAGAAGGAACTGCAGGTGCTGGAAAATCAAAGGTAGACAAAAATGCTGGAGAAACTCAGCGGGAGAGGCAGCATCTATGGAGCGAAGGAAATAGGCGACGTTTCGGGTCGAGACCCTTCTTCGTCTGAAGAAGGGTCTCGACCCGAAACGTCGCCTATTTCCTTCGCTCCATAGTTGCTGCCTCACCCGCTGAGTTTCTCCAGCATTTTTGTCTACCTTAGAATTTAGGATGAATTCAGTTACGCCGGAGGAGGGAGCGGTCGAGTTGCTGCCTTATGTGCATTGGAACAAATCCCTGAGGTAACATAGGCATAGAACTTGTGGCAAGGTAAGGCAACTTGTACCTTGGGAAGGTACAACAACAATGAGTCACGTTTTCCAAACGGAACTGGAGGAAATTTTGTTAAAACATAGGCATAAGAACAGGCCATGCAGCCCACCAAGTCCAAGCGGACTAATGATTAACCCATACACCCGGAGAAAATCCACGCGGTCACAGGGAGAACTTACAAAATCCGCGCACACAGCACCCGTAATCAGGATTGTTTCTGGCGCTGTAAGGCAGCAACTCTACCACCGTGCCGTCCCTTGTTGAACACGATGCCCAATTCATCGGATGTGGATCTTCACTGAGTAACTGACATCACAGCCACAAGTGGGTGGTGAGAGGACATTGATTTTACAGACTAACCCACGCTGGCCCATGAATTGCTACAGCAACGTATCTAAGCAAAGCATTGTTCACATTAGTACACAGAACAGAAGCAGGCCCTTTGGCCCACAATGTCCATGTCGAACATGATGCCATTAAACTAATCTCCGCCTATACGCGATCCATATCCCTGCATATCCATGTTATGTAAAAGCCTCTTAAACGTCTATCGTATCTGCCTCTACCACCATCCACCGGCAGCACATTCCTGGCCCAAAAATTGCCACAAACATCTTTAAACTTTGCCCCTCTCACCTTAAAATATGCCCTCTAGTATTGAACTTTTCAATCCTGGGAAAAAGGTTCTGACTGTCTACCATATATCTGCCTCTCATAATTTTATATACTTCTATCAGATCTCCTCTCAATGTCCGATGTTCCAGAGAAAACAATCCAAGTTCATACAACCTCTCCCTGAAGCCAATACCCATTAATCCAGGCAGCATTCTGGTGAACCTCCTCTGCAATGGATCAGTGGTATTTTATTGTTGCAGACACCAAGATACAGTGAAATTTCATTTTTTACATTCAGTAAATTCAGTAAAAATCTTACTATTCCTTAAAATCTCAAGTGTATGAATAGCAAATTACACAGAGGCATTACGCAAGAGTTGCCACATTTCCGTCCCCATCTTTAGACTTTAGATATTCACTGCAGAAAAGGCCCTTCGGCCCACCTAGTGCCGACCAGCGATCACCCCTTACACTAGCACTATCCTACACACCAAGATCAATTTACAATTTTACAGAAACCAATTAACCTACATGCCTGTTCATCTATGGAGCGCAAGAGGAAACGGAGCACCCTGAGAAAACCCATGTGGTCACAGGGAGAACGAACAAACAGCACCCAAAGTCAGGATCGAACCCAGATTTCTGGCACTGTAGGGCAGCAACTCTACCACTGCACCGCCCCTAAGGGGACTACAGGAAGCTGAGGGGTATCCTTATTGAGATGTACACGATCATATGGGGCATGGAGAATGTGAACACCCGGTCTTTTGCCTAGGGTAGAGAATTATATACATATACTAGACTAAGTGGGACCCATTGGGTCCCAGCATCACACAGGAGGGCTGGTCATCCAACGCAATATTCCACCTCTCCACCTATCCTAATATTGGTGGCCAGTTGGGGGGGGGGGGGGGGGGGGGGGGCTTTCTGGAGCGCTAGTATGGGTGTTGTGCGCTGAAGGGACTGGTTTCCAGAGGGCTAGTATGCAAATTGTGCGCCAAATGGATTCTTGGGCTGGCGTCTCAGTCAATCAAGCCGGTTGTGCTGGCAACTCAGTCACTCACGGCTGGTGGGCTGGTAGTTGACTCACGGCTAATCCTTGAAATTCTATTTCAAGCAGGGTATAAGGCCACCAAATTCAAGTGCAGTTTCATACCATTTGAAGTAGGGTGCAGAGCCACTAAAGACAGAGAGTCGTGACCTCTCCCTCCTCCATCTTGCAGAGACTGAGCCACACCCACATTTCCGGGTTTTATAACCCCTCCCCCCCCCACTGGAAAAGGTGTGGTTTTCATGGAGTGATTGACAGGAGAGAGATTCTCAACATTTTTTTTTAAACTAATAACACTTTTATTTTTAATTGATGGGAAGAATTATCTGCACCTGCTCAGCTGAGGGGGACTGAGTAAGATGGCCAAAAATCACAGCCGCAAGTGGTAGCGTTTTATCTCAAATCAATATACAGTGCAAACAGGAAGTAAGTGCATTTACAGTAGTGTCTTTTAACTTCAAGCCATTGCACCCAAGCCACCATCTGCAGTAAGTAGTGCCTTTCAACTTCATGCCACCATTTGCAGCAAGTAGTGTCTTTCAATTTCAAGCCACACCCAAGCCACCATTTGCAGTAAGTAGTGCCTTTCAACTTCAAAGCTCCCAAGCCACCATTTGCAGTAAGTAGTGCCTTTCAACTGCAAGCCAAAGCACCCAAGCCACCATTTGCAGTAAGTAGTGCCTTTCAACTTCAAGCCAAAGCAACCAAGCCACCATTCGCAGTAATAGTGCCTTTCAACTTCAAGCCAAAGCTCCCAAGCCACCATTTGCAGTAATAGTGCCTTTCAACTTCATGCCACCATTTGCAGTAAGTAGTGCCTTTCAACTTCAAGCCAAAGCAACCAATCCACCATTTGCAGTAATAGTGCCTTTCAACTTCATGCCACCATTTGCAGTAAGTAGTGCCTTTCAACTTCAAGCCAAAGCAACCAAGCCACCATTTGCAGTAATAGTGCCTTTCAACTTCATGTCACCATTTGCAGTAAGTAGTGCCTTTGAATTTCAAGACACACCCAAGCCAAGCCAACCGGGGGGGGGGGGGGGGGGGGGGGGGGGGGCGCTTTCTGGAGCGTTAGTATGAACCATTTTAGAACCAATAGACATTTTATTTGCAAGCTTTAGAACCAATAGACATTTTTTGCAAGCTTTAGAACCAATAGACATATTTTTTTGCAAGCTTAGAACCAATAGACATTTTTTTGCAAGCTTAGAACCAATAGACATTTTTGTTTGCAAGCTTAGAACCAATAGAGACACTTTTTGCAAGCTTTAGAACCAATAGACACTTTTTGCAAGCTTTAGAACCAATAGAGACACTTTTGGCAAGCTTTAGAACCAATAGACATTTTTTTGCAAGCTTTAGAACCAATAGACATTTTTTGCGTTAGAACCAATAGACATTTTTTTGCAAGCTTTAGAACCAATAGACATTTTTTTGCAAGCTTTAGAACCAATAGACATTTTTTTTGCAAGCTTTAGAATCAATAGACATTTTTTTGCGTTAGAACCAATAGACATTTTTTTGCAAGCTTTAGAACCAATAGACATTTTTTGCAAGCTTTAGAACCAAGACATTTTTTTGCAAGCTTTAGAACCTATAGAGACACTTTTTGCAAGCTTTAGAACCAATAGACATTTTTTTGCAAGCTTTAGAACCAATACACATTCTGCAAGCATTTTAGAACCACCAAGGGCACTTACATTTGAGTAGACATGTGTTCAGTGTTATTCACAGCTCAGAGAAACGTGACCCTCTGCCTTCCTCCAGCTTGCAGACACTGATTGAGGTACACCACTTCCTGGTTTTATAGTCCCTCCCCCCTGCCGCCAGCGGGGGCAGCAGAGAGAATGGGGAATTTTGTAAAAACATTAATATCTCTGCCATTTTTAATCGACGGGGAAGATCCTCGGCACACATGCGGCGGAGGGGGGCTCTGAGCAAGGTGGCCAAAAATGACGGCCGTAGGTGGCGGCGTTCTCTCGGAAATCGCAGCACAGATCGCCAAAACCGGTCAAGAACAGAGTTTTAGTAATATAGAAGATATATACTTTAAGTTTCAAAGTTCTTAAAAATGTTGAGTTTCGGCTTATTAAATCTTGCAAACTGATCCAAGAAAGATGTCTGCTTGCACAATAACTATCAGGTCACCTTCTGCACTTTCCTGCATTTGTGCAAACAAAAGCTTTCAAAGGGCAGATTTACTGGTTTCAGAATATCCTGGTTGTCCATCTATAGGAAGAATGTCATTCAGTTGGGAAGGGTGCAGAAGAGATTCACCAGGGAGTTACGTGGTCTTGTGGGCTTGAATTATAGGGAGAGGTTGGATTGGCTGGTTGACACAGTGCTGCTGTGTCAACCAGCTGCTACCTTACAGTGCCAGAGACCCAGGTTCAATCCTGATTATGGGTGCTGTCCATACAGAGTTTGTACATTCTCCACCTGGAATTTCTCTGGTTTCCTCCAACACTCCAAAGACATGCTGGTTTGTAGGTTAATTGGCATAGGTAAAATAGTAAATTGTCCCTAGTGTATCAGATAGTATTAGTGTATGGGGAGATCACGCTGGTCAGTATGGACTTGGTGGGCCAGAGGGCCTGTTTCTGTGCTGTATCTCTAAAGTCTAAAGTAAAGGCTGGGACTCCAAAGAAAAAAGACAATAGACAATAGACAATAGCTGCAGGAGCAAGCCATTTGGCCCTTCAAGCCAGCACCGCCATGCAATGTGATCATGGCTGATCATCCCCAATCAGTACCCCGTTCCTGCCTTCTCCCCATATCCCCTGACTCCGCTATCTTTAAGTGCCCTATCTAGCTCTCTCTTGAAAGCATCCAGAGAACCTGCCTCCACTGCCCTCTGAGGCAGAGAATTCCACAGACTCACCACTCTCTGAGAAAAAGTGTTTCCTCGTCTCCGTTCTAAATGGCTTACTCCTTATTCTTAAACTGTGGCCCCTGGTTCTGGACTCCCCCAACATCGGGAATATGTTTCCTGCCTCTAGTGTGTCCAAGCCATTAACAATCTTATATGTTTCAATGAGATGCCCTCTCATCCTTCTAAACTCCAGAGTGTACAAGCCCAGCTGCTTCATTCTCTCAGCATAATATAACAGTCCCGCCATCCTGGGAATTAACCTTGTAAACCTACGCTGCACTCACTCTTTGTCCTTTGGAGTGAAGAAGGTAGAGGGGTGTCCTTATTGAGGTGTACAAGATCATGAGGGGCATGGATAAAGTAAGCACTCACAGTCTTACCCCACCCCCCCTCAGAGTAGAGGATAAAGCAAGAGAGCATAGGCTTAAGATGAAAGGGGAGATATTGAAGAGGGACCTCAGGGGCAACGTTTTCCACTCAGAGGGTAGTCCGTATCCGGAACAACCTGCCCGAGGAAACTATAGAAGCAGATATAATTACGACTTTTGGACATTAGGACAGCTATAGGGACAGGAAAGGTTTAGAGGGTTATACACCACATGCAGGCAAATAGGATCAGCTCAATATGTCACGTTAGCCAGCATGGACAAGTTGAGCCAAGGAGCCCATTTCCATACAGCTCCATGACTAATAAATAGAAGAGCACATCTCTTTGAAGAAATTGCCTGTTACAAATTAATTGCTTTTCCCCCAGAAGTAGAACAATAGTGTTGGCCAATATGAGGCAATGGATATGGTGCAGGTGGCAGGTTCAGATTTACGGATCATTGGGCATATAGGGATGTGGGAGTCCAAGTTCATAACTTCTCAAATGTAGCAACACAAATTTAGTTTATTATTGTCACGTATACCAACGTCGTAAAAAGTTGGGGCAAGTTTTTGATTAAATACACAGAGTGGTGGGTGCCTGGAATGCATTGCCAGGGATGGTGGTGGAGGCAGATATGATGGTGGCATTAAAGAGACTTTTAGACATATGGACATGCAGGGAATGGAATATGGAGTCCACTTTCAATCTGAAATCCCCGAAGAAGGGTCCCGACCCGCAAAGTCACTTATTCCTTGTCTCCAAAAATGCTGCCTGACCCACTGAGTTACTCCAGCATTTTTGTATCCATCTTCGGTGTAAACCTGCATCTGCCGTTCCTTCCTACATTTTTAGATAAACACACGGATATGCAGGGAATGGAGAGATATGGAGCATATACAGGCAGAGGAAAATTGTTTAATTTGCATCATGTTCACCACAGATGCTGTGCTGTACTGCATGATATGTTACTACTGTTCTGACCATCAACACAGGTGCCCTGTAGGTTTGCGTACTTATCCTCTGCTCTGCTCTCTTTACACACACACACACACACACTATGTGGCTAAGTACAGCTCCAATGACATCAATACACTCGCCGATGACACCACTATGGCGGCTGAAACGCAGATGGTGATGAGTCAGCATGTTGGAGGGAGATAGAACATCTGGCTAGGTGGTGGCTCAAAAACAACTTGATGGGTAGGCTGTGGAGAGAGTTAACAGCTTCAAGTTCCTGGGCATTAACATCTGGGATGGCCCGATCTGGGCCCATCACAGAAATAGAGTCATACAGCGTGGGAACAAGCCCATCGGCCCAACTTGCTCACTCGCCTCAACCTATCCAATCCATGTATCTGTCCAAGGGCGGCACGGTGATGCAGCGGTAGAGTTGTTGTCTTACACCGCTAGAGACCCGGGTTTGATCTTGACTATGAGTGCTGTCTGTATGGAGTTTGTATGTTCTCTCTGTGACTGTGTGGGCTTTCTCCGGGTGTTCCAGTTTCCTCCCACACTCCAAAGACATACAGGTTTGTAGGTTAATTGGCTTCAGTTAAATTGTCTCTAGTGTGTAGGATAGTGCTAGTGTACTGGGTGATCGCTGGTTGGAAGAGGTCCTGATTCTGCACTGCAAGTCTAAAGTCAACCAACATGCCCCATCTACACTAGTCCTACATGCTTGGACCATATCTCTCTAAACCTATCCCATCCATGTACCTACCCAAATATCACTTAAACGTATGATAATACATGCCTTAACTATCTGCTCTGGCAGCTCGTTTTATATACCCAGTCCCCTTTGTGTAAAAAGGTTACCCTTCAGGTTCCTATTATATCTCCCCTCTCCCACTCCTAAGATGTGATCACCAAGAAGGCTCACGAGTATCTCTACTATCTTAGAAATTTATGATTCTTCATGTCGCCAAATACATAAATTTCTACAGACGTACCATTGACAGTATCCCGACTGGTTGCATCATGCCTGGTACAGCAACTCCAGCGCACAGGAACGCAAGAGACTGCAGAGTGGTGGACTCAGATGGGTCCATCACAGGCACAGCCCTCCCCACCATCGAAAGCATCTGTACCAGTCGCTACCTCAAGAAGGCATCATCTATCATTAAGGATCCCCACCATCTGGGTCAGGCCCTCTTCTCCCTGCTACTGTCAGGCAGGAGGTACAGAAACTACTTTCCAACAACCTCAGGTTGTTGAACTGACCTGCACAGCCCTAATCCTACTTCAGCAACGGAACACTAAGGACCATCTCCAGCACTACCGTGGACTTTTTTCTAATTGTGTTTTATTTTCACTATCACATAGAATATATGTGTGATTTACACATCATTTGAGTTTGTGTGTGTCTGAGTCGATAGAAACATAGAAAATAGGTGCAGGGGGAGGCCATTCGGCCCTTCGAGCCAGCACCACCATTCATTGCGATCATGGCTGATCATCCTCAATCATTAACCCGTGCCTGCCTTCTCCCCATATCCCTCGACTCCACTAGCCCCATGAGCTCTATCTAACTCTCTCTTAAATCCATCCAGTGATTTGGCCTCCAGTGCCCTCTGTGGCAGGGAATTCCGTAGATTCACAACTCTCTGGGTGAAAACGTTTTTTCTCACCTCAGTCTTAAATGGCCTCCCCTTTATTCTTAGACTGTGGCCCCTGGTTCTGGACTCTCCCACATTGGGAACATTTTTCCTGCATCTAGCTCGTCCAGTCCTTTTATAATTTTATATGTTTCTATAAGATTCCCCCTCAGCCTTCTAAACTCCAGTGAATACAAGCCTAGTCTTTTCAATCTTTCCTCATATGACAGTCCCGCCATCCCAGGGATCAATCTCGTGAACCTACGCTGCACTGCCTCAATCACAAGGATGTCCTTCCTCAAATTAGGAGACCAAAACTGTACACAATACTCCAGATGTGGTCTTACCAGAGCCCTATATAACGACAGAAGAACCTCTCTACTCCTATACTGAAATCCTCTTGTTATGAAGGCCAGTATTCCATTAGCTTTCTTCACTGCCTGCTGTACCTGCACGCCAACTTTCAGTGACCGGTGTACAAGGACACCCAGGTCTCACTGTACCTCCCCCTTACCTAATCTAACCCCATTGAGATAATCTGCCCCCTTGTTTTTGCCACCAAAGTAGATAACCTCACATTTATTTATATTATACTGCATCTGCCACGCATCTGCCCATTCACTCAACCGGTCCAGGTCACCCTGCAACCTCCTAACATCCTCTTTACAGTTCACACTGCCACCCAGCTTTGTGTCATCCGCAAACTTGCTAGTGTTGCTCCAAATTCCCTCTTCCAAATCATTAATATATATGGTGAACAGTTTTTGGTAAAGAGCAATCCGAGCCTTGCGGCACTCCACTCGCCACTACCTGCCATTCTGAAAAGGACCCGTTCACTCCTACTCTTTGCTTCCTGTCTTCCAACCAATTTTCTATCCACGTCAACACCCTACCCTCAATACCATTGCGCTCTAATTTCAGTCACCAGTCTCCCGTGGCTACGCTGTGATGTTGCTGCAATGATACTGATTGTACCTGTACCTCACCATTGTCATGCAGTTGACAATAAATTTGACTATATTCATGAAAGGAATTTGCTCAATGACACTTTCCCAAAAACATAGTCATACCGTGTGGAAACAGATCCTTTGGCCCAACATGCCCCATCTACACTTGTCCCACCTGCCTGCGTTTGGCCCATATTCCTCTAAACCTGTCCTTTCCATGTACCTGTCCAAACGTTTTTTAAATGTTGTGACAGGACCAGCCACAACTACCTCCTCCGGCAACTCATTAAATACACCCACCACACTTTGTGTAAAACAAAAGTTGCCCCTCGGGTTCCTAGTAAATATTCTCCCCCAGTGTAATGACCCCAGGGGTCATACAGTGCCCTGCATAGTGTTTGGGACAAAGACCCATCGTTTATTTATTTGCCTCTGTACTCCACAATTTGAGATTTGTAATAGAAAAAAAATTACATGTGGTTAAAGTGCACTTTGTCAGATTTTATTAAAGGCTATTTTTATACATTTTGATTTCACCATGTAGAAATTACAGCTGTGTTTATACATAGTCCCCCATTTCAGGGCACCATAATGTTTGGGACACATGGTTTCACAGGCGTTTGTATTTGCTCAGGTGTGTTTAATTGCCTCCTTAATGCAGGTATAAGAGAGCTCTCAGTCACCTTTGGAACCTTTTATTTTATCAACATGAGGACCAAAGTTGTGCCAATGAAAGTCAAAGAAGCCATTATGAGACTGAGAAACAAGAATAAAACTGCTAGAGACATCAGCCAAACCTTAGGATTACCAAAATTAAATGTTTGGAACATCATTAAGAAGAGAGCACTGGTGAGCTTACTAATCGCAAAGGGACTGGCAGGCCAAAGAAGACCTCCACAGCTGATGACAGAAGAATTCTCTCTGTAACCTCTTCAGGAGTCAGGTGTACATTTGTCAATGACCACTGTCCGCAGAAGACTTCATGAACAGAAATACAGAGGCTACACTGCAAGATGCAAACCACTGGTTAGCCGCAAAAATAGGATGGCTGGGCTACAGTTTGCCAAGAGGTACTTAAAAGAGCAATCACAGTTCTGGAAAAATGTCTTGTGGACAGATGAGACGAAGATTAATTTATATCAGAGTGATGGCAAGAGCAAAGTATGATGGAGAGAAGGAACTGCCCAAGATCCAAAGCATACCACCTCATCTATGAAACACGGTGGGGGGGGGGTTTAATGGCCTGGGCATGTATGGCTGCTGAAGGTACTGGCTCACTTATCTTCATTGATGATACAACTGCTGATGGTAGTAACATAATGAATTCTGAAGTGTATAGACACATCCTATCTGCTCAAGCTTAAACAAATGCCTTGATTGACTTGAGTGGCCAAGTTAATCACCCAATCCGATATGCAGAAGAGAAAACTGAAGGGGACTAGCCCCCAAAATAAGCATAAGCTTATTTATGGAATTCCCTGCCACAGAGGGCAGTGGAGGCCAAATCACTGGATGGATTTAAGAGAGAGTTATATAGAGCTCTAGGGGCTAGTGGAGTCAAGGGATATGGGGGAGAAGGCAGGCACGGGTTATTGATAGGGGACGATCAGCCATGATCACAATGAATGGCGGTGCTGGCTCGAAGGGCCGAATGGCCTCCTCCTGCACCTATTTTCTATGCTTCTAAGCCAAGATGGCTGCAATAGAGGCCTGCCAGAGCATCACCAGAGAAGACACCCAGCAGCTGGTGATGTCCATGAATCACAGACTTCAAGCAGTAATTGCATGCAAACGATATGCAACAAAATACTAAACACAACTCCTTTAATTTACATGACATTGCTGTGTCCCAAACATTATGGTGCCCTGAAATGGGGGACAATATATAAACGCTGCTGTAATTTCTACATGGTGAAACCAAAATGTATAAAAACGACCTTTATTAAAATCTGACAATGTGCACTTCAACCACATGTGATTTTTTCTATTACAAATCTCAAACTGTGGAGTACGGAGGCAAATAAATAAATGATGGGTCTTTGTCCCAAACATTATGGAGGGCGCTGTATAATAATGTGATTGTTTCCCTGCAACTGTTTCTGATACCAGTTTCTTTAATTAAAAACTTGTGGGAAGATTTAAACAGGTCTCTTGGTTTCTGGATACCAGTTAACACATCTTAACCAATAGGTTTTTATAATCAACATTTTATTTTTTAGAACTATGATTTGCTACGTTATTATGTGGATTCTTGTGAAGAAATTCATCTAGCGATGATAGATTTTGGTAAAATCCAAACTGCATTCAACCCCACCATTAAATATGCAACACCTTGGCCTACAAGCCATTTGTTATTTCCAAGGGTCACAATTATTTTTCCTACACTGATACACTGACAAAACAAAAATCCGGAAGAGATGACGGTGCAGAATGCAGGTCTCACCTGCCCGCGATTGATTGACAGTTGAACCGAGCCCGGTAGCGGGGGTTGATTGACAGTTGAAACGTGCCCGGGGATTGATTAACTGCTCCGCTCAACCCCAACTCCAACACTGGGAAAAATAAAGCCTCGGCCTTTATTTTTTTGTAGTACAGCCTCATAGCTTTTTTTAACAAATGCTGCATTCTCACCTTTTGCCTCGATACTTGGGTATAATTTCTCCGCTTTGTTCAAGAATTTCAGCGCCTTGTCGTGTTCGCCATTCTGCAGCGCTTTCCGGGCTATTCTCAAGCACTTATCCGCTTCGTCTCTGTTCCCTTCCATCTTTTAAACCCCTTTACGCCTCGCCCGGCGACTCAACCAGGAAATGAGCAGATTCCTCACGCACACGCAAGCAGCCAGTATCAGAGGGCAAAGGGATCCGGCACAGCACTCCTCGTAGCAGGTGCACTCTATGCTTGAAATGAATTTACCTCTAGTTATTTGAAAAAAATAAAACACATTTGCTTTTTTTTTGCTGGGTGGCGAAATGCAGGTTTCGAATCGCCTAGTCCTCGCCCTCTGTCCCGCATTCGCCGCACCAATGAGAGGCAACTGTACCAGATTTGCTAGTCCCCGCCTTATTGATGCCAGAGCTGTTATTAATGTAAGCAGAATGCTGAGCTGCCTACCGGAGAGATTGGCATGTTGGAAGGGGGAGTGAGAAGTCTTCCCATCTCAAACGTCAGTCACAGAACAGTTTCTTTTCTCCCCCAACCAACAAAACTAACCCCCCGACCAAGCAATCCAAAATGTTGTAAAGCATTGATTTGATTAGTAAGGGTGTCAGGCGTTATCCGGAGAAAGCGGGAGAATGGGGTTGAGAGGGAAAGATAGATCTACCATGATTGAATGGCAGAGTGTTCTCGATGGGCCGAACGGCCTAATACTGCTCCTAGAACTTATGAAAAACCCACGGGTCAGTCAGTATCCATTGAGAAAGTCAACATTTTGGATAAATAACCTTTCAAAACTTAATATTAACAGTACTATTAACTATTTCAGAAATAATATTTTGGAACAGTTCAGAAATAATATTTATCCAAAATATTGACTATTGGTATTAATAGGTATTGATCCTGTTTCACACCAGCTTCAGTCTGAAGAAGGGTCCTGACCTGAAACTTGTCTGGCCATTCCCTCAGATACTGCCTGACCAGCTTCAAGTTCTTCAGCGTTAATGTCTGCAATTGGGTAGAGGTGAATCGGACAGTATCCTAGTTTACAGAAGAACCGGCCAGAAGTTTGATAACAGAGGGAAAGAAGCTGTTCTTTGGTCTGGTGACGCACGCTTTCAAGCTTCTGCACCTTCTGTAAGGTGGGAGCAGAGAGAAGGAATGACGGGGGTGGGACAGAGACAGGCCTTTAATTGTGTTTGCTGTATTCCAGAGGCAGCCTAGTGTAGATGGAGTCAATGATGGGGAGTCTGGTCTGTGTGATAGACGGCTACATGTTCAACTTTCTGTAATTGCTACCAAGTTGTGACGCAACCAAATCAAGCTGTGATGCACACCAACAGTTTGCTTTCTATGGTGCATCCGCAGATGTTTGTAAAAGTCATTAGATGTGCCAAATTTCCATAGTCCTTCTTGGGAAGTAGAGGTGTTGATGTGACTTTTTGGCTGTTGCCTCATTGTGAGTGTGTAGGCTGGACCAAGGGAGAAGTATCATGGCTCAGGGCCTGTATTTGGAGTTTAGAAAGATGAGGGGGGGATCTCATCTAAACCTACCGGATAATGGAAGCCCGAGATAGAAAGGATATGGAAAGGATGTCTCCAATAATGGGAGTAGAACCAAAGGACACCCTCAGAATAAAAGGATGCACCTTCAAAATGGAGATGAGGCGGAATTTCTTTAGTTGGAGTGTGGTGAATCTGGAATTCATTGCAAGATTCAACACAACAGATCAATGGTGGATGCGATCTCGCTAGGTCTCCACTCTGCTCTGGACCACAACAAAAACTCATATGTCAGGCTGTTATTCATTGACTGCAGCTCGGCATTTAATACCATCATCCCCTCCAAGCTGGTTACCAAGCTCTCAGATCTGGGTCTCTGTGCATCCCTCTGCAATTGGATCCTCGACTTCCTCATCCACAGACCAGTCTGCCCATATTGGTGGAAATGTGTCAGCCTCGATAACAATCAGCAAGGGAGCATCTCAAAGCTGCGTGCTCAGCCCCCTGCTTTACTCACTCTATACTCACGACTGCATAGCCGGACATAGTGCAAACTCCATCATCAAGTTCGCCGACGACACCACTGTTGTGGGACAAATCACTGATGGTGACAAGTCGGAGTATAGAAGTGAGATTGACCGATTGACCAAATTGTGCCAGCACAATAACCTGGCTCTCAACACCAGCAAAACCAAGGAACTGATTGTGGACTTTGGAAGGGGTAGGATAGGGACCCACAATCCTGTTTATATCAACGATGGTGGAAAGGTCAAGAACTTCAAATTCCTGGCGTAAGTTATTGGAGCAAATCCTCCAAAATTATGGAAGAACTCGGGGAGAGGACCAGGACATTTTTAAAACGGACTTGCTGGCTGCAAAGGAAAAACCCCCAATCCACAGAAGGACCTAATTAAAACCTGTCTGTGGGCCTGGGCATTACATGACTATGCGAATGGTGTGAACAGGAAAGGCCGGGACGGAGATAACGAGATTATCTTAGAAAAACAAAGGAAGGAACCGAGCCTCAGCAGACGGGGGTAAACAGCCCAGCAGCAAGACAATCACCATCGTAAATGGCCCATCCACCGGGACAATGGGAGCCCATCCAGGTGATGGGATAACGATCATGCTGAGGCATCGTGACATCAGCAAACCCATTATCATCGGAAGCCTATTGTTCATGCCAGATCGAAACTGGGAATGATCAAAAGACCCTTTTGTCCAGAGAACCACCTGGGAGGTTTCAAGGGAGAAACTCGGGTATAAAAGGGACAGTCAAGCAAGAACTCGCTCTTTTCTGTTGGACGGCTCCTGCCCCAGCAACGATCTAGCTGTAAGTACCCCCAGACGACCTGGTGAAGTTCCCGAAATAGGATAGAAGTTGAGAGAAGAAGGGGAAAGGGGGTGCATCTGTAATTAAAATTGTGTAAAGTAAGTTTTTACGACGTGCCCGATAATTTTCTTTCCATAGTCTTAGTTTAAAGCATAAGTTTAGCCACGTATTATGTAGTGTTGGTGAGATTCGATTTCTCATTGTTTAATAAAGCCTGTAAATTTTAGACTTGCTTTGAGTCCGTCTTGGTTTCTGTTTTCTCTCATCAGCACGCTCTGGTCAAGTCAACCTTTTATCATATCCCACCATAATTCCGAGGTCTAGAACCCAGGGGAACCCCTTTTTTGTATTCTCTCTTGGGAACCGCTCGAGTGGAGTGGTGGCCGTTTGACCCACCGACAAGGGAGAGAATCACTCGGGCAGTTGGGCCCAAAGTGGAGTAAAGGAAACCAAACCCCTACACTGGGGGTGCATATTTCCAAAGATCTTTCCTGGACCCAGCACACTGGTGCAATTATAAAGAAAGCACATCAGCACCTCTACTTCCTGAGAAGATTACGGAGAGTTGGTATGTCAAAGAGGACTCTCACGAACTTCTACAGGTGCACAATAGAGAGCATGCTGACTGGTTGCATCGTGGCTTGGTTCGGCAACTTGAGCGTCCAGGAGCGGAAAAAAATGCAGAAAGTTGTGACCACTGCCCAGTCCATCATCGGCTCTGACCTCCCCACCATCGAAGGGATCTATCGCAGTCGCAGCCTCAAAAAGGCAGCCAACATCATCAAGGACCCACACCATCCTGACCACACACTCATCTCTCCGCTGCCATTAGGTAGAAGGTACAGAAGCCTGAAATCTGGTACATCCAGGTTCAGGAACAGCTTCTTACCCACAGCCATCAGGTTATTAAACTCGCCATCATACAAACTGAACTATAATAGCCTATTGCACTTTACGTTTATTTAGGTATATATATATATATATATATATATATATATATATATGCTATATAGACACACTGAACTGTTCTGTATTTATGCTTACAATATTCTGTTGTGCTGCAGCAAGCAAGAATTTCATTGTCTTATCGGGGACACATGACAATAAACTCTCTCGACTCTTGACTTGACATGGATGTGGACGGCAAGACATTGGGTGTTTTTAAGGCGGAGATTGATAGATTCTTGATTAGTAATGGTGTCAAAGGTTGTGGGGAGGCACCAAGGTGGGGTGGGGGAAGCATAGGAAAGAGACAGTATGGGGGCATTACTATAAATTGGTGAATTCTCCTTTTTATCAGTCCAATTCTTTGGATGCAGGGCCATTGTTTGAGGGGAGCTTAGGCTCACTAAACTAGGGTTCTGAAGGAGAGAAAGGTACAAAATTCTGACACGGGTAGGTAGGATGGATGTGGGGAGAATGGTTCCCTTTACTGGAGGAGCTACAACAAAGGGGCCACTGTCCCACAGTTGGCAGTCAGGACTTTGAAATGCAGCAAGGGAGCTATGGACATAGCCCAGTCCATTACACAGAATATTCTTTCCTGTGCAGTTATTCCTTGTGACTGAGTGGTGGCACATTACTGAAGCAGGTGCACCAGCCCAGCCACCCAGGTTTGATACTTAACAATTTGTTAATTGGGTGCCTGTGCCCAGTGTGTAAGTGAGGGATAAAATCTGGGGAGTGTTACATAGAAAAATAGGTAGAGTAGGCCATTCAATATGATCATGGCTGACCATCTAAAATCAGTACCCCGTTCCTGCTTTTCGCCCCATATTCCTTTAGCCCCTAGAGCTAAATCTAACACTCTTGAAAAGAATCACAGTAGAAATAGGCCCTTTACCCCAACTAATCCATGCTGACCAGGATTCCCCAAACATTCAATGAAGTGGCCTCCACTGCCTTCTATGGCAGAGAATAGTAAGATTAAACGAGAACTTACCAGTTTGAAGTTTGATCTTTATTTTATGAGGAGGAACGTTGAGGGAATACGTGAAGAACCCCGCTAGGACGCATGCGTGTCATTCTTCAAAGCAGCGGTGTGAAATCACAGATAACTGTAATGACTAAACATAGTAAGATTAGAGAAGAGATACCAGTTGAGTATATGATCAAGGGTGGGAGCGGAGGGCACGTATTCCCTCAACGTTCCTCCTCATAAAATAAAGATCAAACTTCAAACTGGTAAGTTCTCGTTTAATCTTACTATTTTACTTCGGAGTCACGTGAGTGACTACGTGAAGATTTTAATTTCTGTGATTTCATGCCGTGGAACGAGTCCATGCATCACATCTGCCTTGATTATGGGAAGAATAGTGTTAACATCATTAGATATCAATATGATATTGAAACAACGAAAATTTTATTAACACCAAATCATAGCCCCTATTTATGGGGTAAAATCATATTACAGAACTTAAAAGTGTTTCTGCAAATGTTCCAGGTTCAATGACTGGTTTATTATAAAATCGTTGGAACGTTCTTTCCGTTGACCATCCTGCAGTCTTGAGGATTTGGTCCATTGGAACATCCAACTGTATTGCTGCTGATATAGCTGCAGTCCTGGTGGAGTGAGATTTTAAAATGTTAGTATCTACTCCCGCCTTTATTAGGACCTGTTTTAGCCATCTTGAGATGGTCTGGACTGTCACTTTTTTGTGTGGCTGTTTGTGGCTGATTAACAGTGCCATTTCTTTGCCTCTGATAATTCTTGTATGTTCCATATATAATAGTAAGTGAGTTACTATACAGAGACGATCATCCGTTGGGTAGGCCTGGAACTCTATTTTTTGCCCTGCTGATCCCTGTCTGTTCTGTTTAATTAATTCATGGATATGAAAAGTCAAATTCCCAGATGAAATAGTCAAGTTGTCCAGCCTTAGTTTTTGTAGTGACTGGACCCTTTGTGCCGTGACCAAAGCCATCAGCATGACCGTTTTCATCGTTAGTGTCTGTAGGGACAGAGCTGTAGGTGGAGACCAGTTTCTCAACATAGTCAATTCAATGCTCACATCCCAAATTTGGGTGTACCTGGTTCTTGGGGGATTAGTATTGAAAATGCCCCTCATGAGTTTGGTTACCAGGGGGTGTGTCCCTACAGAATGCCGCTCTGTTCCTTGCCACAGGTCGTTTGACAGAGCACTTCTAGCGCAGTTGATGGCACTATAGCTGAGGCCCTCATCATAGTGGAGGTTTGCCAAAAATTCCAGAACAGACGGAATGTTGTTTGATCTGTGGTTGAGGTTATTGTCGTGACAGTACTTCCCCCATTTCTTGATGTGTACCAAGTACTGTTTTTTGGTGGACTGTCTGTGGGCCGATGCAATCATATCCATTGTTCGGTCCGTCAGTCCCAGGTGTTGTAGTGGCGCTTTCAAATTCTACAAATTAATAGGTTTTTGTATGATTATGACAGGGGTGACTTTCCTGTGTCACCGGATGGACCAGTAAACTTGGTCTATGATGGATGGTGATGCATGGTTCTAATACCATGTCTTGTATCACCGGGATCCATGGTTGAGCAGCGAAAATGCATCTGTTGCTGCTGCCCCGGGTCTGGTTCCCATGAAACATAATTTGATAACTGGTGATTAAGCCTGGATGCGAAAAGATCGATATCTGGTGTTCCATACCGTGCTGTAATTTCAGCAAATACATTTTTATCCAACATCCATTCAGTGTTTTCATTGAATTTGTGTGACCTGGTGTCTGCCACTAAATTTAGTTTACCTGGTAAGTAGGTAGCTGATATCCAAATATTTCTCTGGATACACCATTGCCAAATTGTGTTGGCCAGATTGTCACATGATGTCGATTTATTTCCACCCATATGGTTGATATATGCCACCATGGTGGTGTTGTCAATTTGTAGTCTAACATGCTGGTGATTTAACCCAGAACAATATGACTTAAGGCCATGGAATGCACTTAACATTTCCAGGTAGTTTATGCCCAGTGTTTTTAATAATGATGCCTCCTGTGCATTCCATCTCCCTCCACAGCTGGAGATGGAATTGGTAGCTCCCCAACCAAGTGCACTGGCATCAATTTGTAGTACCACAGTATGGTACTACAAATTGATGCCAGTGCACTTGGTTGGGGAGCTACCAATTCCATCTCCAGCTGTGGAGGGAGATGGAATGCACAGGAGGCATCATTATTAAAAACACTGGGCATAAACTACCTGGAAATGTTGTGTTCCCAGGTAGTTTGATGTTGTGTTCCCACCATTTTAGTTCCATTATGGCATCTGTTGGTAGCTTCATTGGTCTGTCAAAATGGCCACCATTAATTTTGAGTGCTCTTATTTTTGCTCTCTGTAAATTTCGATAGTGTAAAGGTCCAAATTGTGTGGCTGGAAATGCAGCCACTATTTTCCCAATTATTCTAGCTACCAGTCTAATGGATGGTTTGGTGATGTCAATGATTTCGCTGCAAGCCTCTTTCAAGGCTGTAACTTTTTCTTTTGGCAAAGTCACTGACATGAGAACTGAGTTAATGGTGAACCCCAGATAATCCATTTTTGTTGAAGGCGTTAATTTAGACCTAACTGGATGGATGATAAATCCCAGTTCTTCAAACAATTGTTTTGTGGCTGTTACTGCCTGTTTGGTCAATTCCAAAGTTTTGCCAACAATAAATATGTCATCTAGATATGCCATTACCATGTATTTTTGTTTTCGCAGTAACGCTAGGGCTGGTCTCAAAATGTTTGTGAATAATCTGGGGGCTGATGTCAGCCCATTAGGTAGTGCCCTGTATTGCCAGTGCTGACCCATCCAGTTGAATTTTAAATAACGTCTGTGGTCACCTCTTATGGGTACTGTATAGTAAGCATCTTTTAAATCGATGCTTGCCATGTAGTAGCCTTCGGAAATCAATTGCTTAGCAGTAACAAAGGTTTCCATCTTGAAATGAATATATTGTACAAAGGTATTTAAAGTAGTCAAATCGATGATGCGGCAACCACCATCTTTCTTGTTTTTTATAAAGATATTGGACGCGAATTCCTGTGATTCGTGTTGGGTGTGTTCAATTATTCCTTTTTTTATATAGCCGCTGTAGTTCAGCATGTGCTTTAGATTTTTCTATGCCTGTGAGCACGAACATTCGGTTCGGTACATGCTATACTGGAGGGTTATGTTTTTGTATAAATTCTATAGTATAACCCTGGATATTGCTTAGAATGTAAGTGTCGGTAGTTATCTTATTCCATGCATCCAAATAATATCGTAATCTCCCACCAACTTTCATGCTCCCTTTAATTCTTAAGGAACCAGACCCACCTACCTCCATGGTTACCAGTGGTAGGTGTGTTATTTCTTCGGCATCCTCCGTTGACGTTGAGGCGCCGTTGTCTGGGTCTGTTGTTGGGTTTGAGTTGAAGGCTTGCGCATTTTCCAGGACGGTCGGGCTGGGCCATGGCCTAAAAAAGACCGATGTTGGGTGTTCCTGGTTTTTGCGCTTGCTCCGGTTAGTATTGGCCGACTGGGGGGTCCGTAGGGGTGATATTTTTGGCCGTAGTGGCTTTTGGTTGCTGCTTTTATGAGCCCCGGTGTTTTTGCCTCTTCCTCAAGTTCTTTGACTTGTTTTGGTAAATCCCCTCCAAATAGTAGTATTGGCGGTTTGGAGGTTCCAGGTTTACAGAGGCCGGCAAATTTGGGGTCTAAAGCTGGTTGGATAGCACTTTTCCTGATGTTGTTCAACTCATATTGTGAGTTGCAGAGTAAAGCTAGTGCATCTTGGTGGTCTTGGGTCATGTTTTGCACCTTCAATGTGCGGGCAAAAGCTGTAATTCCTGCCGTTAGGACTTTCTGAATTTTCAAGTCCCTGGTTCTTATTGATGTCCCCACATGTTTCCAGATGCACTGGTTTACACTGGGAACATTTAGCGACTTGCAGTTCCCTGGAGGTAAATGTCGTGCCATGGTGTCTGATAGTGCCTGTGCCTGTAGTTGGTTAAATGACATATAGTCAATGCTTGCCGCTATTTTCGGCTCCAGGTCTTGGCCAGTTTGGTCTGGTTGGATAAACTGGGACACCATGTCCAGCATGTTTTCTGTCACCCCAGGCATACTGGGGGTATGTCGTTCACTGCCCTCTTCAGGGTCAGCCCAGAATTGACCCTCCGTGCTCTCCTCTGATGAGGGAGAGACACTGTGCAGCCCCACAAGGGGTACTGCTGTGGGGCTTACTAATTGCCCACTGTGGCTAGCCTCCATCTCCAGCAGCCGCTCCAACTGGCTCTTATGCTCTCGGGCATAGGCCACTCGCGGCTGCTCCCCATCCTGCAGCCGCTCCAACCGGCCCCGGTGCTCACGGGCACTGGCCGCTCGCGGCTGCTCAAAGTCAGACTCATCGGAGTCTGGCATTCGGTCCGTTTTTCGCTTCGCTTTCCCGCTCGGCTTCGCCGGTGCGGGAACGAAGTCGGGCACAGCTGTTCCCATTTCGGGAGATTGGCGTGCCGTCGGCTGCTGCTGTTGCTGCTGGCTGTCCGCAACTCCGCGGTTCTCCCCCGCCAGCTTTTTCGCAGCCTTCCTTCTCGTGGATCTGTCCATCTTTCCACCTGCAAGGTAAGTGGAAAAACGCAGTCTCCTTACCTGCTGTTCCCGACCTTTAAATTCTGCCGCTAAAGGGGAACGTCCTTCCCCCTGCTGTGACTCGTTGCAATGCGTGTAGCGATATGACACGCATGCGTCCTAGCGGGGTTCTTCACGTAGTCACTCACGTGACTCCGAAGTAAAATTCCAGATTCACAACTCATTTTCTTTTTCCTCATCTCAGTCCTAAATGGCACACCCCTTAATCTTAAACTGTGACCTACTTCTGGACTCCAACATTGGGAACATTTTTCCTTTAAGAGTTTAATCTTTCTATAAGATCCTCTCATCCTTCTAAATTCCAGATAAATACAAGCCTAGTCGACTCATTCTTTCCGTTGATGGTAATCTGGGGAAAACGAAGTAGGATTATCATCAGTCTGAAGAACAGTCTCGACCCAAAACATCGCCTATTCCTTCGCTCCATAGATTCTGCCTCACCCACTTAGTTTCTCCAGCATTTTTGTCTACCTAGGATTATTACAAATAGATGCTTGATGATCAGTAGAGCCAAGATTTTGCCATAAATGCAATGTGCCTTTTTTGATGATTTCAGGAAGATATTGCATTTTTCACGGTTGAGTGCCTAAATCAGCCTTTTTTTTTGCCGTGTTAACGTAACTTACACGGAAATGTACACCACCGGGCGAAACCCTGCTGTGGGTGTTAAAAAGTGGTGATTGGAGAGGGGTGCGTGGGAAAGGGTCAAGTCTTTGCAGACTGGACTTATGCTTTAAGTAGGTGTGAAGTGGTGATTGGGGAGTAGGTGGGGAAGGGTCCAGTCTTTTCAAACTGAAGTCAGGCTGTGAGTAGGTGTGAAGTGTTGGTTGGGGAGGTGTGGGGGGTACCAGGATTACGTTTCTGTTTATTGAACCTGCAGTAGAACTCAATCAGGTCATTGGTCAGCTGACGATTGTCCAAGGGGGGGTTTTCCTCTTGGAGCTTGTGATTTCTTGCAAGCCCTTCCACACTGAAGATGAGTCATTCTCAGAGTACATTTCCTTGGCAGCTCTGATTTCTCTTCTCAGCTTGTACTTGGCCTGCCTGTAGAGGTCTGCATCCCGTCTCCTGTAGGATCTACCCCTGCAAGTGTCAAAATGCCTAGTCAAGTCAACACCTTGTAAAAACCTGAACGATTTGGTGTGTGCGCGCAGGAGTGATATATTCTCTAGAGTACTGTGTGCTGTTTTGCAAAGCATGTGAGAAAGCAGTGAATCATGAGAAGAAATATTTCATCTCCCAGCATGTACAGACATCAAAACACAAGTCGGCGCCAGAGAAACTGAAGGTGGGAAATACGCAAGCTTGTCTCCTCACAACATTTACTGCTGGCTCGTCCCAAATCTGAGTTTGAGTGATCTGTGCAAAGCATTCATTGATGCTGGAATTCCACTGTGGAAATTGGAAAACAAAATTCTCAGAAGTTTTTTTTTAGAGAAAGACATAGAGGAACATATGCCGAGCGAGTCATTACGGAAAAATTATGTTGACAGCAACTTCAACATTGTTGTGTAGAAAATTAGAGATTAAGTTGCACGCAACAAAATATGGATCTCAATAGACGAGACAACTGATGCTGTGGGGAGATATGTTGCCAATGTGGTCATCAGTACACTGGAGGCAGGTCGACCATCAAAGGAGTATTTGTTGACATCAGAGGTATTGGAGACGTCAAACAGCTCAACTATTGCTGTTATTTACATCTTCACTTGCAGCTCCATACATGAAAAAAAGCTGCTCATGCTCTTAAAAAAGTTTTATTCCCCAAAAAGTTGCATTTGATATGCTTAGCTCAAGGACTTCATAGAATTGCCGAGCACACACGTAGCTTGTTTCCAAATGTCAATCGCCCAATGTCACCCGAAATCCCGCTACCTCCTCAGCCCGTTTTGACTAGGTCGGGTACATGGCTTTCTGCTGTACTCTACTATGCTGCAAATTTTGGAAAGTAAAATAAATTGTTAACCGTTTTGAAGAAGAATCTGCTGCAGTCAGGATTGCCAGTGAAATCATGCAGA
Organism: Amblyraja radiata; assembly: GCF_010909765.2. NCBI lineage: Eukaryota > Metazoa > Chordata > Chondrichthyes > Rajiformes > Rajidae > Amblyraja > Amblyraja radiata. Next base: position 62,826,660 of record NC_045956.1, read on the forward strand.
AAAAATCCCTCTACCGCGATCTTGTGTTTATGGCTTCCAATTTTGCAAACCTCCTACAAGCTATCACTTCCTTTGAGGAACGTGGCGTAACATTAGTAAATAACTTGCAGGTTTTCAACAAAGTAACTGACGATATTCGTAAAGTTCCTGGTGATGTAGGTAAAGACATACAAGGAAAATGTGAGTGATTTCAGCTAACAAAGATCTTGAAGAAATACAAAACATCGCTGAAGTTCTCAAAGGTAGTTGTTATGCACAAGATATCAACATGAATATTGCAGCTTGTTTCGGGTATGCACCAGTGACCTCAGCTGGGTAGAAATATGTTTTTCACAACTGAAGCATATTTTGTCTGACATTGTTTAACACCAGATAATTTGAAAAAAATGCTAGTGATTATGTGCAACCAGACAACTTTTGTCATTTAATGTAGTATATCTTTATAATTATCATTTTTAACCATATTTTGGTGGTGGAAATAAATGCCTTTTTCGTAATTTTATTATGCCTTTTTGCCTGCCTATTGCAGATTTTTAGCGCCTAAACATCCTGGCTCTAATAATCAGCATAAACTCAGTCATACAGCACAGAAATTTATAACAATTAGGAGACTAGAATCATAGTAGAAATTTGCCCTTTAACCCAACTCATCCATGCTGACCAATATGCCACAAATAAACTAATCCCGACACTTGCATATGGCCCATATCCATCTAAACCTTTCATGTCCATGTCTCTTTTAAATGTTGTTATATCACCTGCCTCAAATACCTCCTCTGGTGGCTCATTCCTTATATCCATCACCCTGTGTGGAAAAGCAGCTCCTCAGATTTCTATTAAATCTTCCCCCCCACCTTCAACCCATCCCTCTGGCTCTTGATTCTTCTATTCTGGGTCAAGACACTGCATCAACCCTATTTATTTCCCTCATCATTTCTAAGATTACCACTCATCCTCTTGCACTCCCAGGAATAAAGTCTTAGCCTCCCCAACATCTCCCTATAGCTCAGGCCCTCAACTCAACAGGTCAAACACGAAAGGGCAGTGATGGACCAAAACTATAGTCAATTTGCCCTCTTGACAAGGCTTGAACATAACAAGTATATGAAACATTCCTTGCAGAAAACAATGGAAGTATACTAATTTTTTCCCTCCATTCCCCCCCCCCCCCCTCCCCCAGACCCACGTTCATTTCACTGGAGTGTCATAGGCTGAGGGGAGACCAGATAGAAGTGTATAAAATTATGAGTCGCATAGATAAGGTAGACTGTTGGAACCTTTACCCCAGGGTGGAAATATCAAAGACAAGAGAGCATAGCTTTGTGGCGAGGGGCAAAGTTTAAAGATGTGCGGGGAGTATGTTTTTTTGTTGTACAGAGTCATGGGTACCTGGAACAAGCTGCCAGAGATGGTATCGAGGCAGATACAAGAGGCTTTTAGATAAGACACATGGATGTGCAGAAAATTGAGGTTTAAACAATAATCAGGTTTGAACACAAGTCTATGGTGCTGTAATGCAGCAGCTCCACCCAATTTGGTTTGGGTCCCTTCAGACCCTAAGCCTCTTAAGCAGGGCTCTCGCGTAACTTTTTTTCCCTGTTGCCAGCCTTGGCAGCTTTTTAGGTTGCCAAATGACAGTTTAGGTAGTCAGGTAGATGGCTTGCATGACGCGTGCTCGGACGAAGTGCGTAGTTACCAGTTGGAATTATACTCAATGAAGCATTCACATATTATTTCTGCTTCAAATAAAGTCACAAACTAAACATATTCACCAATCAAGACATGATATATCCCACAATGACATGCAGCAAAATTATAAGACAGTATCTCAACTCTTTTTACACATTGCAATTAATGCAATTTCTATTAGTTCTTTCCACTTCCAAACAAAAATATGGTTGGATTATTCAGCGTATGATCAACCTGTGTCAATAAATCGTGGACCATGGTAACATATATGCGTACGTATAGTTGTGAATGTTGCTCATTAAATAACTACAGTACTGATCCATATTAAGAGCAATGATTTGCCGTTAAAATGAATTCTGTAATAACGTGTCAACTGCAGCAGTGACAATCGAACACTGCGGTTTTAATGTTCCACGTGTTCACAATTTAATTAATCCATCTTTATGGATTAAAACAAATAATAACATTGGGAATTAAAACACATTTGATTGCATTCCGTTATCAAGCATAGTCAATGTTCGCTCTGAAGACATTCCCAGGACAATAGGGTCAGGGAGGGCGGTGTGTGAATCAGTGCGGGGTGGAAGAAGGCAGTCGGTGAAGAATGGATGGATTGAGGCAGGTGAATTAGTGCGTGTTGGTTGGAGTAGGTAAAATTGTGAGGAGAGAGCACGGGGGATGTCAGTGGTGTTGAATGGGGGGGGGTTCAGTACGGGATGGATGGGGGTAGACAAAAGTGCTGGAGAAACTCAGTGGGTGAGGCAGCATCTATGGAGCGAAGGAAATAGGCAACGTTTCGGTTCGAGACCCTTCTTCACAGTTCCCCCCATTCTTCTTGAATGGGATGATCAGTACTTTGGGGGGGGGGGGGGGGGGGGGGGGGGTCAGTACAGTGTGGATCGGTGGGTCTGTGCAGGATGAATGGGGATCACTACAGGATGAATGAGGGGAAGGTGCAGGGTAAATGGAGGGTGGGTCAGTACGGGATGAATGCGTGGATTAGTACAGGATGGATGGGGAATCAGTACAGGATGAATTGGGGAACCAGTGTAAGATGGATGGTGGGGGTGGCAGGAGAATAGATTGGGGGGGGGGGTGGGGGGAGATGAGTACAGGGGATGTCAGTGAGGACTGAATAGAGTCGGGAATGGGGATCAGTGCGGGATGGAGAGAAGGGGTCCCAGGATAAGGGTAGTGGGTGGAGGAGGCGTACAAGAGAGGGGGGCGAGGTGGGGAGGAAGGAAGGTCCGCGCTCCTCGGACATCGCCCCGCTGCCTTGGCTGTTGGGAACGTCTCGCCAAATGTTTGTTTTGAAAGTGCGCCGTTAGCGGGTTTGCAGGCAGCGGCCGCTATCAGGGCGGGCGGGAGGAGGAAGAGGGTTTGTTTCGGGGCCCGTCATTCGCCCCGACCCTTCCTCACCCTGCTCCTAGTATATTTCCCACGCAATACAACAGTCACCGCTGACACAAAACGTCGCGTTCCTTTTCTCCATAGATGCTGCCTGACCCGCGGAATTACTCGTTTTTTGTGTCTATCTTCGGTACAAACCAGTATCTGGTTGCCAAGCCGGGCAAAATTACTCGGTGTTTAGGTTGCCCGGCGGTGCTTTGAGTGGTCAGTGGCACCCGGGCAACCGTTAATTTCGAACCCTGTTAAGTATTGTATGCATTCAGGTCACCAAACAGGAATGATTACACTGCAATGTGGAGGAGAGTCCTGGATAGAAATAGTTTGTTTTCGCTGGAGCAGAGGTACAGCAACTTAACAAAGGTATATAAAACAGCCAAAAAGCACATCACTGCCTTAGCTACATCAGGAGACTGAGAAAATTCATGTCTCCAACATCTCATAAACTACTACAAATGTACCATAGAAAGCAGTCAAGCAGCATTGCAGTTTGCTATGGAAACAGCTCAGCCCAAGATTGCAAGAAATTAGAGTTTAGATGTAGCCCAGTCCATCAGACCAGACATCCCACTCCAACACTTCACGCAGCCTCAAGAAAGCAACTTCTTCCCCTCCCTGGTCATTCCCTTCTCCCCTCAGGCAGTGAAATACAAAAGCTTGAAAGCATTTACCACCACACTGTGGAACAGCTTTGTCCCTTCATACTCTAGTCTTCCATAAGCTAGCGTATACTCCTGTTTTTCTAACCTACCCCCTTGCAGACATTGGACATTTTCTTCTAACTATTACATGCTAAATATTGATAACTATCTTGCATTATGGTATTTTATCTCCGCACTGTTGTACTGTTTGGCTTGATTGCATTCATGTTTAATATCTGTGTTGATTGAATGTATTAAGTAAACAAAAGCTTTTTAATGTACACGTGACAGTAAATGGAACCCAACCCAAAATATCACCAACCTATGGCCTCCAGAGATGCTGCCTGGTTTGTTACTCCAGCACCTTGCTCTAGTTTGCTATTGGTCACCGAGTTATAGTAGGCTAAACATGGGAGTTAAACAACTCTGCTCTTAGATCCCATGTATTCAAGCATATTAACTCAAGTCACTCGTAATTGTCATTGCCTCACTGCAGCATCTTAGTTTAGGATTGCTTATTTAAATAGCAATTCAAAACACAGTATGTGCCATAGGGCAAGAACAGCAGAATTTTACACCATACCAACCAGGAAATCCAGGAACTGAAATGACCCTCCAGTTCCTTCAGAACAGACTGCAGTGCTTCATCAACTGTTTAGCTATGGGCATTCAATATATTCCATGTAAAGACAGTCACACAATTGCTGCAGTTCAAGGAACTTCAACTCTCCTTCCAAAGGGATCACCATATAGGATGCTTTTTTTTTTTTAATGCATTTTATTGAAAACTTCACCCAAAGTACAGTCAGACAACCCATCCATATTCAATTTCACTCCAAAAATAAAAGTTATACAAGCAATTAGCTTTTCCTGCATTTAAACATTACATTAGGGCCTCTTACACTAGAGAATATCTCCAGCTTGCTCAGTTTCACAGAATACTTTGCTTCCCAATACCAAAGCACAGGGAACTATTACTGTTAAGCGTTATTTTAAAATGACCCCTCCCCCCATATATGGAGATAAAGTTTTCTAATCACATTTCAGAAGTCCAGTGTCTTTCCTGCCAGATCCTCCAAAATTTCTGCAGCTGATTAAACAGAGATGGAACCCTGAGATAATGAACTAAAAAATTAAAATGGCATTTGATCGTCAAACAGTCTTCTGCTGTCCCTTCTTGCCAATTAGAGATTTGTGGATGTGTGGAATTACACCTGGAAAAGAAACAAGTGAATGAGGCACCACAGCACCAAACAAATAGCATTAGTCATACTGCACAAAAACAGGCCGAATGCCGAATTCATTCTTGCTGATCTATGCCAGTCCCGTTTGCCCACATCTGACCCATATCTCTTCAAACTTTTCATGTGCACATAAATGTCAAAAGTATACAGTGCAACTGTGCAACGGGACGACAGATGGCGCAGTGGGCTAAGTGTTCGGCTGGCGACCGGAAGGTAGCCGGTTCGAATCCCGCTCGGAGTGCATACTGTCGTTGTGTCCTTGGGCAAGACACTTCACCCACCTTTGCCTGTGTATGAATGTGTGTGAGTGACTGGTGGTGGTCGGAGGGGCCGTAGGCGCAGATTAGCAGCCACGCTTCCGTCAGTCTGCCCCAGGGCAGCTGTGGCTACAGAAGTAGCTTACCACCACCACCGAGTGTGACTGAGGAGTGAATGAATAATGCGATGTAAAGCGCCTTGAGTATCTAGAAAGGCGGTATATAAATCCCATCCATTATTATTATTATTACTATTGCTACAAGTTTATGTCAATGCTTCTAGAGCAGTAAACTCAGCCACATTGAATTGTCTTGCAGCTGCACTAATGTTGCATCAATTGCCTATCATTCTCCTACTGAAAGGCTGGCTGACTTTTCCACCAAGCCAACATGGGGACATGCAGATCAGTTTGTTTTTTTTGCCCAAATACAATACAAGTGGTCCCCAAATTAGGTTAACAGAGACATTTATATCAGGGCAATTTGCACTGTGAACAGTAAAATCAGCTTAATTTCTACAGTGCAAACAGTATGTAGCTAGGACTCATACTGCAATGAGGTACTTACCACCCCCTGCAATGGTGGCCTTGATTAAAGAGTCCAACTCCTCATCTCCTCTGATTGCAAGCTGCAAGTGGCGAGGGGTGATGCGCTTCACCTTCAAGTCTTTGGATGCATTTCCTGCAAGCTCCAGCACCTGGGGAGATAGATAAATTAAACAGGCATAAAAATACCAATCTCCAAACTCCATCCAGTCAAACTAGAAATTGTGCTGAAGAGCCTGATGTAACGGTGCCCAAAATACAAGGCGAATTGCTAGAGGAACTCAGCAGGTCAGGCAGAATCTGGGGAGGAAATGAACACGATATTTTGGGTCAGGATCCTTCAGCCTGATTCGACCGAGGGGTGGGGATCCATTACGGTGGGCCAAGTACTTCACAGAAAATGGAGCTTGTGAAATTGTAAATGAGAGGGAATTCCTCATCTCTTCGCAGACTATCCCATGAACCCTCACAGTCCCTCCCTTTAATCAAGAGGTCTCACCAAGATGACATTTGGTATCTGTACTTTGGTCAGAATTCCAGCATTTACAATCGTATATCAGCATCTAATCCATAGTGTGATGAAATAGGGGCAAGAAAATTCAGATGCTGGAATCTTGAGCAAAACAGTGCTAGAGGAACTCAGCTGGTCAGGCAGCATCTGAAGGAATGGACAGGTGACATTTGGAGCCAGGACCCTTCGACAGGATATTGCATGGAAACAGGTCCTTCAGTCCACCAGATCCGTAGCCAACATCAATTGCCTATTCACACTAGTTCTGTTATCCCACTTTGACATCCACACAGACAATTTAAAGGCCAATTAATCTACAAACCCACATGGTCATAGGGAGTTTGTGCAAACTCTACACAGATAACACCAGAGATCAGGATCAAACCTGGGTCTCTGTCACCAGGCCCCAACATTCAATAGGATTGAGGTTGCAAGTACTTAATCTTTTCCCTCATCAATTAACAACCCTGGGAGAACAGATCACCCCTCCCTCCAGGGCAACCTCCACCCACTCACTCCCCTCCCCATCCACAGGGAGGGACGACCTTCCACACACCAGACTCCTCCACGATGCTGGACGCTCCCTCATCCCTGCAGCATTTGCACCTCAGGTCAGATGCCCCACACCGTCCCCGTCCCCCCATGAGCAGGTCACTCAGCCACTCCGTCTCTCCAATTCACTTAAACGTCCTTTACCCTGATCTCTCCTCACGGTGAAAAGAGAGACCTCCCCCCGCCCCGGTCAGACCTGGCCGTTGCCCGTCGCCGCCCCCCCGTCCCTACAAGAGCCGGACTCACCTCGGCGGTCAGGTACTCGAGGATGGCCGCGCTGTAAACGGCCGCCGTCGCTCCCACCCGCCCGTGACTCGTCGTCCTCGACTTCAGGTGCCGGTGGATCCGACCGACCGGAAACTGGGGCGGGTAGAAAGAGAGCGAGCGTGAACCAAGAGATTTATCCGCCGCTAACTCCGCCCCTCCCGCCCGCGCGTGTGGACGGAAAGGACGCGCGCCAGGCTTCTCCTACGCCGATGAATAGTTTGGTGGGCGGCGCCCGCCCGCCCGCTCAACCCACTGCCATTCCGCCCGCCCCCCCCCCCGCCCGGTGACGGAGTGAGCGCCGCGCGGCGCCTGCCACTCACCTGCAGCCCGGCTCGCTGCGAGCGGGAAACCGCTTTAGTTTTCGCCTTGCCCGAATCTTTACCCGCTTTTCCGCCAGCCTGCCGAAGCAAAAAAGGAGGAAAAAAACCCGTCAGTTATTAAAGATAGGATGAACACACAGAAGCGCGGAGAGGTGGTTTTTAAGTCTCCATTCTCTTGGTCAGAGGGAGACACGGCCCACGACCCAGCGCGCTCACCATTGCCGCGTGTCAGGCCGCGCTCCGCCGGTTTATTTTCAAACGCTCTGCGCTCCCGCCTCTGCGCCGCCCGCCCTATTTATACCCAGCCCCGAGCGGGGCGGGACGCATATGACGCGCGAAGATGTGGCGTACTACGTCACGACGCGGGCCCAGCGCACGTGGCGATGCGCGCCAAGCCCTCTTCTCCCTGGGCCTACAGAGTGTGTGCGTGTAAATGTAAAGAAACTGCTGCAGCAAATTTAATGCAATCGGCGCTTTACCAACAAAATTGCATTACCCACCCGCAGATCATTGCGTGCATCGGATTGCAAATATGCGAATTGAATGGGAACGTTACCGGGGCGAAGAATACTGTGAAAATAGGAGAGAACGCGAAAACAATTTGCAAAAGCAGTCAAAATGTAGAACTTCTTGTCCAATTTGCAAATTATTGCTTTGCACGCAATATCTGTTCAAAGATAAGACCATAAAACACGCTGCCAATCTTGTGGAGACTTTTCCCTTGGAAATCTTGCAGTGGCAAGAAAATAAAAGAACATTTAATTTCAAGGCTGCCAACATTGAGTGAGGGTTGAGAGCAAAGATACTAGAGGAGTGTATCAAAAGGGAACTGCAGATGCTGGAATATCGAAGGTACACAAAATTGCTGGGGAAACTCAGCGGGTGCAGCTGAAGAAGGGTTTCGGCCCAAAACGTCGCCTATTTCCTTCGCTCCATAGATGCTGCTGCACCCGCTGAGTTTCCCCAGCAATTTTGTGTACCCTAGAGGAGTGTATCTTTGGTTGAGAGTGATAAATTGTGACGGAGCGTAGCGACCGAGGGGGGAAGGGTGTGGGAGGGGGGGAGCTTTCGCATTTTCAGCGTGAAATTGTGCAATCTGGTGCTTACTGTGGCAACTTACACTTGAATGCAACATTTATGCTTTAAATTGGATTAGGTATGAATAAGGTTAGGCTAAATTACATTCCTAATTACATTCCACAGTAGAGCCAGGCTCTGATCAACAGGTGCAGCACATGAATGACTATATTCATGTATGGAAATCAGATTATAATTCATGCTGTTATGCATATATATAGAGAAAAAACAGAGAAACAAGGCAACCTTACCCTTTACCTATAAAACCAAGATGAAAATAATGCCACTTATTCAATTAAGTGAAATTAAGATATATATGTAAAACATATGTATGGAAACAGACCCTTCAGCCCACCAAGTCCACACCGACCAGCAATCTACCATACACCAGTTCCATCCTGCATGCCAGGGACAATTTACAGAAGCCCATCCTTCTTTTGGATGTGGGAGAAACCGGAATATCCAGGGAAAACCCATGTGGCAGTAAGGCAGTAACTCTACTGCTGCGCCACCGTGCCACCCCATTATATTATTTTTTCTGTAATATATTTATTATGGTGTCACATCAATAAAGATGAACACATGATTCTGATTTCTGCCCTTAGTTGGATAACACACATCTCGAGTCATTGTGTTTTATGGCTGGTTTTCAACCTCTTCCGTCTGAAGGTCTCGACCCGAAACATCACCCATTCTTTCTCTCCAGAGATGCTGTCTGTCCTGCTGAGTTTTCTTGTTTTTAGTGTCTATCTTCAGTTTAAACCATCATCTGCAGTTCCTTCCTACACTCTTTGTTAAGCGAAACAGGTCCTATTCTCATATTATTCCCCTCAACTAAGTCTTTTCTTCACCTCCTTTGCTGCAGAGAATACAATCCCAGTTATCAAATCTTTCTTCAAAGTGAAATAAAAATTCCAGCCCTGCCATCATCTTCATAAATCGTCGCTGGATCCTCTCCAGAGCAATTCCACCCTTTCTACAATGTGTCACAGTCTTACAGCATGGAAACAGGCCCGACATCCCAAGGTGTTCATGAAGATCAAGATGCCCCATCTAAACTAGTCCCATTTATCCGCCTTTTTCCCATATCCCTTTAAACCTTGTGTGTGTGCGCCAGTGTGTGTGTCAGTGTGTGTTAGGTTGTGTGTGAGAGTGTGTGTCAGTGAAGTGGTGACAACACCCGGAGTGAGTGGAGACTTGGCGATGCCCGGGAAGTGATTCCCTCTCCCCCCTCCCCGGGAATACGGGCCGGCCCAGGTGCTCTGTGTCCAGCTGGGGCCCGGAGGAGGTGAGGGTCAGTGACCCGGGGGTCGGGCATCGGAGCAGAGCCTTAGCCCGAGATTCATCCCCGCGGCTCCGGAGGCGGCACCGACGCCTCCACTCACCTGGTCCGCTCCTGTCTCCGGGCCGGGGTTAGAATTCCATGCGGCGTGGATAGTGCGACCAACGGACAAAGAGCCACTGGAGGTGAGGGTGCGAGGTGTGAGTGGTGCCTCAGGAGGGTCAGGGGAGGGGGGGGGGGGTGGGGGTTGGTGCTGGGACCACCGCTGTGTCTCACGTATCACACCATCTGCACGGGAGAAACTAAACTACTTTTTTTTTCCACCAAATCATCCCGCGGGCCGGTAGTTTGACAGCCCTGCTTTAAACCAATGCCCTCTAGTTCTTGAATCACATGTCCCGGGAAAAAGACTATGCATTCACCTCATATATTCCCCTCATGGTTTTTACTCACCTCTCACACAATTGTTGCTTTATTTTGAACTTCCAGCATCTGCAGATTTTTGAGCGTGAGAAATTTGTGATCAGGGTGAGAGCGTGAGAATTTTGTCAAATAAGTGACTCTCACGCTCAATGCGTGAAAGTTGGCAGCCCTGTAATTTATTTTGGGATTGTTGCAGAGGTAAACTGAATTAAAAGCAAGGGAAATGAAGAAAAGTTGCATTCCTGAAGCATCTTTAACGTTCAATGTAACCAATTATTTCTAAACAGAGATGACCTTTATCATTTAGAGCACATGCAGTCAGTTGCTCCCAAAATAGAAACACAAGAAACTGCAGATGCTGGAAAACTGCTGGTGGAACTCTGAGGGTCAGGCAGTATCATTGGTGGAAATGGACAGAAGTGGTTTCAGTTCAGGACCTTTCTTTAGACTCCCCAGATCTGAAGTGTTAGCCGGGCCCATAACATTGTCCATTCCCTCCACATGTTGCCTGACCCGCTGAGTTCCTGCTAGTTTCACTGTCCGTATCACCTCATTAACACCTCCTCCACAGCCAACAATGGACTGTTGTGGGCTCTTTGCACATCTGTGCCAGCTCTGATTTGTTCTGTACCTTTTCATACCTCTTCTTTCCCTCTCCCGACTCAAGTCTGAAGATGGGTCTCAACCTATTTCTTTTCTCCAGGGATGATGATGATGATACTTTATTGGCACTTGTTCCGAGCTAGGTGCAGTGAAATTCATTGTTTTTACATACAAGGTACACAAAAGAGTCGCCACAAAGACGCTGACAAAGTTACATAAAGTACTCATCCCGTCCCCCATCCCCCCACCAGGTCCCCCTTTGTTCTCGCCCCCTCCATGCCAGCTCTCCATTTGTTCTCACCACCCCCCCCCCATGCCGGCTCCCTTTGTTCTTGGGGCACAGGCCGTCCACTTCGGCTTGAACCTGTCCTTGGCCCAACTCCGTTCGAGGCTCCGACCTCGTCCACGGGGACTCCAACTCGACCTCAGGTCTTCAACTTTAACCCATCCCGACCTCGTCCTCGGCCCAACCCGACCTCGACCTCGGCCTGACTCAATCTCGGGGCTTTGACGAGACTACCAGGTCTTTGACCACTCGCTCTACATCGGCTTTTCCGTAGGCTGCGGTGCCCTGTGGAGCGAGTCTGACGGCGGTGGGCAAGTTGGGCCCACTGATGCTGTCTGACCCGCTGAGGCACTCCAGCAAATTGTGTCTGTCTTCCACCAGCATTTTGTGTTTTACTCCAGATACTCATGTGTGTCCATTTACTTTAAAAACTCTTAATTTGTTGTGGAATGAATTTTATTTTGCCATCATAAAAATGTATATGTTGCGTATGTAAGACTATATACAGAGATAGACTGAGTAAAATCTTTGAATAAACTTTTTATAACTTGTTTGAGCTACTTGTGTCTGAAGTGTATTTGTCTGTACATTAAGTAAAAGACTTCATTCGAATTTTTGACATTGGCAACAAAATGGGATTGGAAGATTAGTGGTCATCGAAAGTGCTGAAGCCATCAAGAACATTGAGTGTGTGGGGAAGGTAAATCTTGGAAGCACGATTAATCCCAGAAAGCATGAAATGCAGACTTAAGATGAAAAGTTAATCTTGATGGACATGTTGGTCGGTGTGACAAGTTGAGCTGTTTCCATGGTGTATGACTATGTTCCCTGCAAAATGTGGAAATATAGAAATGGTCTGTTTACATGGTGATCACAGAAGACCAGTGAAAATGTAGTATACACATCAACAACAGGGGTGATTGTATTCCCTAGTGCGAAAGAGGCTGAGGGGTGAATTTTAGGATGATTCTAAAATCATGAGGCGGATATAAAAGGTAGATAGTAAGTCTTTTTTTCTAGGGTAGAAAATCTAAAATTAGTGGGCAGACATTTAATGTGAGAAGAGAAAGATTTGAAGACAACCTGATGGACATGCTTTTTACCCAATGGGTGGTGAGTATTGGATTGAACTGTCAGAGGAAGTCATATAGAAACATAGAAATTAGGTGCAGGAGTAGGCCATTCGGCCCTTCAAGCCTGCACCGCCATTCAATATGATCATGGCTGAGACACAGGCCTTTCGGCCCAACTTGTATATGCTGATCAAGATGCCCCTTCTAAGCTAGTCTAATTTGCCTGCATTTGGCCCATATCTCTTTATCTTATCCATGTACCTATCCAAGTGTCTTTTAAATGCTGTTATAGCATCTGCTTCAACGACCTCCTCTGGCAGCACATGTACCTCACTACCCTCCGAATATAAAGTTGACCCTCAGGCTCATAATAAATTTTGTCCCTCTCACATTAAACATATATCCTCTTGTTTTTGGTTCCCCTACCCTGGGTAAAAGACTGCGCATTCACACTATTCCCTTCATTATTTTTTACACCTCTTTAAGTTCACCCCTCAGCTTCTTGCGCTCCAAAGAATAAAGTCCTAGCCTGCTCACCCTCTCCCTATAGCTCAGCCCCTAAAGTCCTGGCACCATCCTCGTAAAACTTACCTGCAATCTTTCAAGCTTAATGACATCCTTCCTACTGCAGGGTGACCAACACTGAACCCAGTACTCCAAGTGCGGCCTCACCATCGTCATGCAAAACTGTAACAAAACGTAACAACTTTTATACTCAATACCCTGACTGATGAGGACCAAGGTACCAAAAGTCTGCTTGACCACCCTATGGACCTGTGATGTCACTTTTAGGGAACTATGTACTTATACTCTTAGATCCCTCTGCCCCATAATACTGCACAGGGCCCTACCATTCACTATGAAGATAGCCTTAGTTCAACTTCCCAAAATGCAACACTTCACAGTTATCTGCATTGAACTCCATTTGCCATTCTTCAGCCATTGCTCAGCTGATCAAATTTGATAACCATCTTTATGATCTATAATATCACCTGCTTTATAGTCATCTTCAAACTTACTAATCATGCCTGGTACATTCTCAACAAAATCGTGGATCTAAACCACATCAGCAATGGCAGAGCTGCGATCCATGGCCTTCAGTGCAAGAAACACCTGCCACCATCAGCCTCTGCTGCCTTCCATGAGGGCAATTCAGTGTCTACTCTGATAGCTTCACTAGATCCCATGCGATCTAACCGTCCAGGGCAATTTACCATGCAGAACTTTATTAAAGGCTTTGGTGAAATACATACAGACGTCTAAGGTCTTGCCCTCGTCAAAAAATATCAGTTTTATAAGACACCATCTCCCATGTACAAAACCATGTACTATCCCTAGTACATCCCTAATCAGCCTGTTTTTCCATATGGATACATATCTTATCCCTCAGAATCCTCTCCAATGACCTACCTACCGTAGATATTAGGCTCATTTCTCTTTACTTCCCAGACTTTCTTTCTTAAATGAAGATGAAGCATTAGCCACCCTCCAGTCATCCGGCTCCTCGTGCATGTCTAATGATGATTCATATATATATGCCAGGGCTCCTTCAATTTATTCTCTAGCTTCACACAGTGTTCTTGAAAATATCTGATCAGGCTTGAGAGATTTATCTTCCTTCATGTGGCCTCGGACATCTAGTACCTCCTTGACCGTAATATTAACTGTCAACTATCCTAGGATCCTTGGTTTTCATGTTTTTTCCCCAAAGTAACAAAGAAGAAATACTCTTTGAGGTCCTCTACCATCACCTGTGGCTCCACAGATGATTACTTTGGATTCTAAGGAGCCCTATTCTCACTCTAGTTAACCTCTTTCCCTTAATGTATGTAAAAATCTGTTTGGATTCTCCTCAATTTTATCTGCCAGTTATCTCCTGCCCCTTTTTGCCATCCTGATTTATTTCTTAAGTATGCTCCTCAGTCCTCTAAATTCCTCCAGGGATACATTTGCTGCCTATCCAACTGCCTGCACCTGGCCTGTGCCTCCTTTTACCTGATGGGCCTCAATTTATATCTTTAACCATGGTTCCTTACTGCCTTGCCCTTCATTCTAATGGAACATGCATGCTTTGAACTCTCACCATCACTTTTTTTTTAAAGCATCCCACTTTCCATGTCCCTGTGCCCGCAAACATCCTACTCCAATCAACTTTAGCAAGTTCCTAAGGCAGACACAAAAAAGCTGGATTAACTCAGTGGGTCAAGCAGCATCTCTGGTGAAAAGGAATAAGTGATGTTTCAGATCTAGACCCTTCTTCGGACTGAACAAGTTCCTGTCTAATACCATCTGAATTGGCCTTGCGCCAATTGAGAACTTGTGGGCCCGCACTGTCCTTTTCATAACTTTTTAAACCAAATAGAAGTATGTTTGCTGGTTCCATAAAAGATCGCCCACCAACACTTCAGTCGTTTGCTCGTGTCAATTTCCTAAGAGTAGGTTAAGTTTTGCCCTTTTCCTTCTATGTATTGCGTAAAGAAACTTTCCTGAATATTTTTTTTACAAATTACACCCCATCTAACCTCTGGCACTATGGCAGTCCCAGTTTTTATTGGGAAAGTTACAACCTTGTAAGTCTTGCAGCTGCCTCTGTTGGCATATTTGTTGTTCTAATTCCCATTGACTACTTTGGAGCCTATAGTACACTCCCAACAATCATCCCTTTTTTATTTCTTGGCTCCACTCTTATAGCCTCATTGGACAAACCATCAGTAATGTCGTCTCAGACTACTGCCATGACATTCTCCTTAATCAATAAAGCAACTCCCCCTTCTCTTTTAACCCCACCTCTGTCTCGTCCGTGGCACCTGTACCCTGGAATATTAAACTGCCAATCCTGTCCCTCCCTTAGCCAGGTTTCCCTAATGGTTATAATGTTCCAGTCACATGTACCTATCCACACCCTGAGTTCATCAGCCTTACCCATCAGACCTCTCGAATATGAAGAATTGAGGAGAAGGATGAGGGGGCACCTCATTGAAACTTACCGAATAGTAAAAGGCCTGTATAGAGTAAACGTGGAGAGGATGTTTCCACTAGTGGGAGAGTCACCCTATTATAGGAAAGATGTTGTTAAGCTGGAAAGGGTGCAGAAAAAAAAGTTTAGCTTATTATTCTCATGTGTGCCAAGATACAGTGAAAAACTTTTTGTTCCATGCTATCCACTTAAAGAAGACTATACATGATCATAATCATGCCATCTATAGTGTACAGATACAGAATAAAGGGTATAACGTTTAGTGCAAGATGAAGTCCAATAATTCTGATTAAAAAATGGTTTAAAGGTCTCGAGGTAGATGGGTAGTCAGGACCACACTCCAGCTGGTGAGAAGACAGTTCATTTACCTGATAACAGCTGGGAAGAAACGGAATCTGGAGGTATGTGTTTTTAAACTTCTATGCCTCTTGCCTATTGGGAGAGGGGAGAGGGAGAGACTGGGATCCTTGATTATGCCGGTGGCCATGGCAAGGCAGCACAAAGTATAGATGGAGTCCGTGGAACGGAGGTTGGTTTGCGTGATGGTCTGGGATCCTGATAAACAACATCCTGATAAAATGCTTTCTACGGCGATTCTGTAGAAGTTGGTGAAGGTTGTAGGGGATGAGCCAAACTTCCTCAGCCTTCTAAGCAAGTAAAGGCGTTGGTGAGCTTTCTTGGCCATAGCTTCGATGTGGCTGGGCCAGGACAAATTGCTGGAATATTTATTCCTAAGAACTTGAAGCTTTCGACCATCTCTACTTCAGGAGGCTGAGAACACATAATTGCGGGGCACCAGTGTTGAAGATTATCATAGAGGATGATTTGCTACCCATTCTTACTGATTATGGTCTGTTGGTTAGGAAGTCGAGAATCCAGTTGCAGAGCGGAGTGCTGTCTCTAAGTTCCACGAGTTTCGAGATTGAAAGTATCGGTCAGTTGGGGGCTCTGCGAGTCAGCTGCCCTGCCAGTAGTGTGTTCGTTATTTCGACTTTTTTTGGATTTATTGGTTTGTCTAAGTGTTTGTTTTGGGTGGGGGAAGGGGGAAACATATTTACAACCCTGTCTTCAAGGTGTCAGCTTTCTTTTTCAGTTCATCATGGTGGTTTATTTAAAATCTTAGGACACCTGAAATAAAGGGAGCGGCACAGTGGTGCAGCTAGTAGAGCCGCTGCCTCACAGCGCTAGAGACCAGAGTTCGATCCTGACCTTGGCTGCTGTTTGTGTGGAGTTTACACGTTCTTCCTGTGTCCGCGTGAGTTTCCTCCAGGGGCTCCGCTCTCCTCTCACATCCCAAAGACGTGCGGGTTTGCAGGTTAATTGACCTCTGTAAATTCCCCCTAGTATACAGGGAGTGGATGAGAAAGTGGAATAGCATAGTGTGAATGTGTAAACGATAGACAGCGTGGACATGGTGAGCCCAGGGCCAGTTTCCATGCTGTATCTCTAAACTCTAAAGGAGGTTGAGAGGACATAACTGAGGTACTGTACATGATGTTTGGAGTGGTAGAGATTGCAGGAAACATTTCCCCATATAAACTGGTAGATAAGTGTAGGACATAGATTTTGCTTAAGTGGGAAGAGGTTCTGAGGTGGATCTTTTTCACTAGAGAATGGTGAGTTACTAGAATGCACAGTGAGTGTGGTGGAAGCAGTCGCTGATGAGATTTAAGATGTTTCTGGATAAGCACTTCAATTGTCTTGGCATGGAAGGTGATGGGCCATGCTGGAAGATGGATTAAATACAGATGGATGCCCACTGGTCAGTATGGATGTGATGGGCTGAATGGTCTATGGTTTATGTTTAAATGATCATAGATTAAAATACTGTTCTTTCTTAAAACCATACTTTTATAAAACATTGTTAATTGGCAATAATTTGCTCTCTGAATTCCACTGCCTGTTTACCAGTTATAATAATGTTCATTTTCTAAATGGTATTGTTTTATTAGGGGGGCTCCAGGGAGGAGGTGGGTCGCTGTATGAAGCACTCTTGATTTTCTTTTGCTTCTTTTCCTTTTTGTCTTTCTGTTCCTGTAAATAACAAGCAATAAAACAATAAGAAATTATGATTTATGATTACAGCAACCCTCATTATTACAGACCTCTTTATAATGGATACTAAACTAAGTGGGACCCGTTGGGTCCCAGCATCACACGGGAGGGCTAGTCCCCCAACGCAATATTCCACCTCTCCACCAATTCCAATATTGCTGGCCAGAGGGGGGGGGCGGTGCTTTCTGGGGCGCTAGTATGGATGTTGTGGCCTGAAGGGACTAGTTTCCAGAGGGCTAGTATGAACATTGTGGGCCGAATGGATTCTTGGGCTGGTGGCTCAGTCACTCAAGCCTGTCACTCACGGCTGGTGGGCTGGCAGTTGACTCACGGCTATTCCTTGAAATTCCAATTCAAACAGGGTGGAAGGCCACCAAATTCAAGTGCAGTTTCTTACCACTTCAAGCAGGGTGCAAGGCCACCAAATTCAAGTGCAGTTTCATACCATTTCAAGAAGGGTGCAAGGCCACTAAAGACAGTGAGTCGTGACCTCTCCCTCCTCCATCTTGCAGAGACTGAGCCATGCCCACACTTCTGGGTTTTATAGTCCCTCCCCCCTCCCACCAGAAGGGGCGTGGCCTTCATGGCGTGATTGACAGGAGAGAGAATCTCAACATTTTTTAAACACTAATAACTCATCAATTTTTCATCGGGAAAAATCTTCGGCACCTGATGAGCGGAGGGGGACTCTGAGTAGGATGGCCAAAAATCACAGTAGTACATGGTAGCGTTTTTTCTAAAATCAATATAAAGCGCAAACAGGAAGTGGTCAAAATTAGACTTTTAATTATATAGAAGGCAAGGCAACCTTAATTAGGCAAGGCAACTTTAATTAGGCAAGGCAACTTTAATTAGGCAAGGCAACTTTAATTAGGCAAGGCAACTTTAATTAGGCAAGGCAACTTTAATTGGGCAAGGCAACTTTAATTGGGCAAGGCAACTTTAATTGGGCAAGGCAACTTTAATTAGGCAACACAGCTTTAGCATTTCCAAACCAAAGGCAACACAGCTTTAGAATTTCCAAACCAAAGGCAACACAGCTTTAGCATTTCCAAACCAAAGGCAACACAGCTTTATCATTTCCAAACCAAAGGCAACACCGCTTTAGCATTTCCAAACCAAAGGCAACACAGCTTTAGCATTCCCAAACCAAAGGCAACATAGCTTTAGCATTTCCAAACTATATTTTCAAACCACATTAAGGGCACTGACAGGTCAGTAAAACCACTCACAGTTTAGTAGACATGTGTTCAGTGTTATTCACAGCTCAGACTGAGAGGCGTGATCCTCTCGCTTCCCCCATCTTGCAGAGACTGACTGAGGCACTCAACACTTCTGGGTTTTATAGTCCCTCCGGAAGGGGCGTGGCCTCCAGGAGAGAGAATCTCAACATTTTTTAAACACGAATAACTCTTTTATTTTTCATTGGTGGGAAAAATCCTCTTGTCCTGCGCAGTGGAGGGGGACTCTGAGTAAGATGGCCAGAAATCACAGCCATAAGTGGCAGCGTTTTTTCTGAAATCAATATACAGAACAACGGGAAGTGGTCAAGATCAGACTTTTAGTAATATAGATTGGTTATAGCGGACGAAGCACAGTAACCAGAACTTTCCACCCTCTGGTTTCACAATTCCAACTCTTCATTCCTATCTCACACCTACTTCTTTTATCTCTGGCCTTTGTTCCAACTATCTGCCGATCAAAATCCCTCCTTGCCTGTGTCCACCTAGTACCTGACTAATTTAGTCCTGCCTCTCCCCTCTTCTTGCTTTCTTCTCACACTCCTTCCCTCCTACAATCAGTCTGCAGAAGGATCTCAACCCAATATGTCACCTATCAATGTTCTCCAGAGATGCTGCCTGTCTGTTGAATTTATCTTCCATATGTTGGATTGTTGTCTACTTTGAGATGGGTATTGTAGCACAGCTCGTGTCGAATGAAACTGATTATATTTTAATGCTTAGAATGGGCAGATTTGTGATTGTGCCATAAAAGGATGTTCATTTTGTCTGGGGTGAATAAATCTGAAAAAGTATAACATATTTCAGATTTTGTAAATTTAAAAAGAAATTTAAGAATGGCAATTTTGATGTTGTTTTGACTTGAATGGATTAATATGCCATGGATGACACATTGAACTCTAATTTCTGAAACATAATTGTTAAAGGAAAGGCTTACAGAATTATGAACTGTTCTTAATGCTATCAAAGATGATTATGATGCAAAAATTAGACTGATAAAAGAATGATTACCTAGTATATAAACGAAATACATTTGATACTGAATAAATTCAATAAAAACAGTCTTGTTTCTGAAACTTAGTTTAGTTTAGAGATACAGCGAGGAAACAGGCTCTTCAACCCACCGACCAGCGATCCCGGTACAACCTGGTGTGCCAACAATAACCTCGTCCTCAACTCCAAGAAGACGAAGGAAATTATTGTCGACTTCAGGAAGGTCAGAGGAGGCAGCCATACCCCCATCCATATAAACGGGACTGAGGTGGAGCGCGTCTCCAGCTACAAATTCCTCGGGGTACATATCTCTGAAGATTTGTCCCGGTCCCTCAACACCTCCAAGCTGATCAAAAAGGCACAGCAGCGCCTTTACTTCCTGAGGAGGCTCAAGAAAGCCCACCTGTCCCCCCAGATCCTGACCAACTTCTACCGCTGTACCATCGCGAGCATCCTGACCACCTGCTTCACAGTATGGTACAGCAGCTGCACTGTTGTGGACAGGAAGGCACTACAACGGGTGGTGAAAACCGCGCAGCACATCATCGGTGCCCCGCTCCCTGCCATGCATGCCCTCCACCGAAAACGGTGTCTGAGACAGGCTGGGAAGATCATTAAAGACCCCTCCCACCCCAACCATGGACTGTTTGCCCTCCTCCCATCAGGGAGGCGGTACAGGAGCCTCAGGTCTCGTACCAGTAGGATGAGGAACAGCTTCTACAATTATACCATCACATTGCTGAACTCGGAGTACCGCCGATAGATTTCTCCGGTCCCTCCGTCCCCATTGTTTAATTATTCTGTATTTTTGATTATTCTGTATCTTCTTTTTTTTAAATTTCTATATGCACTACTACTACGGACTGACGCAAAACTGCATTTCGTTGTACCCATACTTAGTATTTGTGCAATGACATTAAAGTTGAATTGAATTAACACTATCCTTCACATACTAGGGACAATTTTTACATTTATAACAAGCCAATTAACCTACAAACCCGTGCGTTTTTGGAGTGTGGGAGGAAACTGAAGATCTCGGAGAAAACCCATGTGGTCACGGGGAGAACGTACAAGCTCCATGTAGACAGCACCCGTAGTCAGGATTGAACCCGAGTCTGTCACTGTAATGGGCCTGTCCCACCTAGGTGATTTTTCAGCGGACTGCCGGCGACTGTCAAGTTGCCGGCAGTCGCCTGAAAAACCGGGAACTGGAACGGCGACTTTCAGAGTGGAACACACACACAAACACATCGCAAAGGCGGGGGCAAGGGCAAGCAGGGGAGCACTGTCTGAAATTCACACGGTACAAAGCCAAGGTGATACAGATACACACCGCGATGAACTGGAAGGTTGGTGCTGTAATTAAGACAGCTAGCACAGTGTATGGTAAGTCCTTTAAAAGAGGGGAGAAGGGGGGAGAGAAGGATGGGAGAGAAGGGTGGGAGAGAGAAGGGGGGGGGAGAGAAGGGGGGGGAGAGAAGGGGGGGGGGAGAGAAGGGGGGGGAGAGAAGGGGGGGGAGAGAGAAGGGGGGGGAGAGAAGGGGGGGAGGAGAGAGAGAAGGGGGGGGGAGAGAGGGCGGAGAGAGAGAGGGGGAGGAGAGAAGGGGGGGAGGAAGATGGGGGGGAGGAAGATGGGGGGAGGAAGATGGGGGGGGGGGGGAGAGAAGGGGGGGGGGGGGAGAAGGAGTGGAGAAAACTTTTAATAAGCCAGACAACTTTTAATAAGCCAGAGAGTCACAGCTGTGAAGTTCGGCGGACATTTAGTATTACTGGTCGGTTATCCTTGGTTCTGAAAACTCCTGCTTACGTTTTTTTTCCTCAATGAGCCAATGAAAATGCCCGGTCAGCAAAGGCGATTAACTAAAACAACCTATGCCTACCTCGACTACCCATAACTACATGGCGACCCCACTACAACTGCACCTACGATTATTGATTTTCTCCATGGCGACCAATTTTTGGTCACAGAAAAATGTTCAACATGTTGAAAAATTTGTGGCGACCATACTGAGGCCACGACTAGTTCCCAGAATGCGGGAACTCCTCGCGACCATGAAGGAGACTCACCAGAGACCATCAGCGAACATGTGGCGAGCGCAGAGTCTCCTGCACTCACCTAAAAAGTCGCCTAAGTGGGGCAGGCCCATAAGGCAGCAATTCTACCGCTGCCCAAAGGCATGTAGTTAAGAGTTCCACGGAAGATGTGTTGTTAAATTGAAACATAACATACTTTCTCATATGCATGCAAAATATCTCATGGTTCTATTTGGAAGATCAGCACAAATGTTCTGGTTAATACTAATCAACCTGGCAATACTGTTATTAGGCAGAAATTAGCTGCTGCAAAGTGCTTCATTGGCTGTCAAGTGCTCAGGGACGTCAAGAGATCACAAAAGCAAATAAGAATGTCTAAATCTGATGCTAATCAAAGACTGTTTCTACAAAACATTCAAAGGTAGTCATTCTTTTGACATTCTTTTGAGCATTAGATAAATCAGCACTATGACATACTCTGACAGTTAGGTATTGACAATTTAAAAGGAATTTTTTAATTGAACTGTCTGTTCATAAATTTTGTTCCGTGCAATGATTTTGACCCAAAGATTTTGGTTATTACTTAAACTAATTAATTGAATTGAAGCTTTTTAAAATGTCATAGACATAGAACATAGAAATTAGGTGCAGGAGTAGGCCATTCAGCCCTTCGAGCCTGCACCGCCATTCAATATGATCATGGCTGATCATCCAACTCAGTATCCCGTACCTGCCTTCTCTCCATACCCTCTGATCCCCTTAGCCACAAGGGCCACATCTAACTCCCTCTTAAATATAGCCAATGAACTGGCCTCGACTACGCTCTGTGGCAGGGAGTTCCAGAGATTCACCACTCTCTGTGTGAAAAAAGTTCTTCTCATCTCGGTTTTAAAGGATTTCCCCCTTATCCTTAAGCTGTGACCCCTTGTCCTGGACTTCCCCAACATCGGGAGCAATCTTCCTGCATCTAGCCTGTCCAACCCCTTAAGAATTTTGTAAGTTTCTATAAGATCCCCTCTCAATCTCCTAAATTCTAGAGAGTATAAACCAAGTCTATCCAGTCTTTCTTCATAAGACAGTCCTGACATCCCAGGGATCAGTCTGGTGAACCTTCTCTGCACTCCCTCTATGGCAATAATGTCCCTCAAAATCATTCCTTAATATACTCGATTCTTACCAGCCATTTCTCATACACCAGTGCTGCCATCTCTTCTCTTCCAGTTTTTGTATATTCTTCTTCAATTTTCTTTTTCTGCTCATCTTTTGCAATCACTTTCTTCTTTTGTTTCAGTACTATTTGTTTATTTTCATTCCTTACATTGCCATTAATTATGAAAGTAGTTGTGTTAAAATTGAAGTTGAAGTTGATACAGATATGAAAAACATTTTTAAGAGTTAAGACATAGAACAAATCTTTGCAGCAACCCGAGAACCAGACTCCAGACTACCTGAATATTTACCTATCTAAGAAAGTGAGAAGAAACCTTCAGATCATCAAGCAATGCTGGTGCCAAATTTGAAGTAGAAAATAGGAATGGATCGACTGGGCTTATATTCATTGGAATTTAGAAGGATGAGAAGGGACCTTATAGAAACATGTAAAATTCTTAAGGGATAGGACAGGCTCGATGCAGGAAAAATGTTCCCGATGCTGGGGGAGTCCAGAACCAGGGGTCACACAGTGTAAGAATAAGGGGTAGGCCATTTAGAACTGACAAAGTCCCCCTTAGTAGGCTGTTCCAAAAGATTACGATGCACGGGATTAATAATAAGTTGTTGTATGGAATCAGAACTGGTTTACTGATATAGAAAGCAGAGGGTGGGAGTAGATAGACATTATTCAGGCTGGAGGCTTGACCAGTGGAGTTCCGCAGTGATCTGTGGTGGAACCTCTGCTGTTTGTGATATATATTAAAAACTTGGTCATAAACAGACACGTTGGTTAATAAGTTTGCAGATGAGACCAAGATTGCTGGGGTTTCAGATCATGAGGAAGGCTGTCAAGGAATCCAGCTGGAGAAAGATCAGCTACAAAATTGGACGGAGAAATGGTAGATGGAGTTTAATCTGAGCAAGTGTGAGGTGTCACACTTTTGGAGGTCAAATGTAAGGGGAAAATATACATTACATGACGATCAACAGCTTATGGCCCAAGACCATTGCACTCTGAAAGTGGCAACTCAAATAGTTAGAGTGGTAAAAAAGACATATGGTATGCTTGCCTTCACAGGTTGAAGCATTGAGTCAGGATGTCATGATGCAGCTTTGTAGGACTTCGGTTAGGCCGCATTTGGAGTATTTGTTGTAGACCGAATTGTTGTAGACATTGTTTCACTGAATGACCACGAGGTGCATGGAGCGAATGGTGTTTGTGAACCGTTTTATCTTAGTTTAGTTTAGAGATACAGCGTGGAAACCCCGAGTCCATGCCGAACATCGATCCCCCATACACTATGTGGGAGGAAAGATAGAACCACTCCAGTAGTTCTATCCTACACACTAAGGGCAATTCAAAATGTGTAGGATAGAACTACCACAGTGGTTCTACCTTTCCTTCCACATCGCAAAGCCAAAGACATTGTGACAGCATGGGTTTTCTCTCGGGCTCCGCGTCCCCTGTCACCCGGGTGTCTGGTGTTGTAAGATAGCGACTTTACCGGGGCACAACTGGGCCGCCCGAAACAGTTACGGTAAATTAATTGAATTGGTTCTTTTCAATTCACGGCAAAGAAAAATTTCCCATAGTTATCGCATTATTTACAAATGAGAAACATCTGTGATTTGATTTGAATTTGATTTGAATTTGATTCCTTTATTGACGATTAACGAAATTTGAACGATATTGATAAGAATCGATAAGAATGAACGATATTGATAAGAATAAATTTGAATGCTGAGATATTATGCAATGTGAAGGCATGAAGGGAAATTTGACACATTGCTCTGTATGGAGAGATGAAAATAAATCATGTAATTTTCTCAGGCATCTTTTGTTACTCTAGGAATGTGACTGAATGACTTTACAGGCCACTTATTTGAAAGAGGAAATGTTGCATTATGCTAACTTAAGCTTTGTAAATAATATAGTTAGGGCATGCAATAAAAGTATAATTCTATCAAAATCTATATATTACTAAAACTCTCATCTTCTTTGATTGCGTTCGTGCGTGCGTGTGCATGATATTACAAAACCACGCCAAAACGGTACATGATAGCGCTACAATTTTTGGCCCACCTTACTCACCATTGTCTTGGGATGTAAAAGAAGCACGTTTCATTCAGATTGATGGTATATTTTACAGTTGACATCTTAAAGTTTACAAAAAACACTTTTCAAACCACTTTTCCACTTGCCCTGCCCGTCAGCTGCTTTCGACGTCATCACAATGACGTCACAATGGGATTCCGAATCCATAAACAAAATTACGATTTTATTGTGGGGGGGTGGGATGGGGGGAGGAGGGGGATAGAGGGGGAGGAGGGGGATAGAGGGAGAGGAGGGGAAAGTGGGGAGGAGGAAGGGGATTGGTGGAGGAAGGGGGGTAGAGGAGGGGGGAGTGGGGGAGGTAGGGAGTGGGAGAAAGGGAGATGAGGGCAGTGTGGGAGGTGAGGAGGGAGAATGTGGGAGGAGGGGAGAGAGGGGGAGAGGAGGGGGGAGTGGGGCAGATAGGGAGAGGGGGTAGAGGGAGAAGAGGGCAGTGGGGGAGGTGAGGAGGGAGATGGGGAGTCGAGAGATAGTGTGAGAGGAGGCGGATAGGGAGGGGAGAGGGGTTATGGAGGGAGGGATTGACTGAGGGTAGGGAAAGGGAGAGAGGGAGAGGTGAGGGAGGGAGTGGGGAGGAGGAGAGGGGAAAGAAGTGGGAGAGTGAAGAGGAGGGTAGGGAGTGCTGGGGGATGAGGGGGAATGGAGGAGAATAGGGTAGGAAGAGGGATAGCGAGGCGCAGTTGGGGGAGGGTTGCCGTGACTCGCGTCACCATGGGGATCTCTGGGGTCACAACGGGAACCCCTCAGCCGCGCCTGCACAGTTGGGGGCTATGGGCCAGTGGTGGAATATTGTCTTGTGTGACGGGCCCAACAGGTCCGCTCCTGGTCTAGTGATTTATAAAAGTAAGGATGTCAGATGTCAAAAGTAAGGACGAGACATCCTGTACAAGACAATGGTAAGGCCACATTGAGAGTATAGTATTCAGATTTGGTCACCCTGCTGCAGGAAAGATGCCATGAAGCTGGTAAGAGTGCAGAGAAGATTTACCAGGACCGGAGGGGGGGCAGGTAGGACAGGCAGAGGTGTATAAAATTGTTAGGTGAATAGATATAGTGAATGCAGAGACATTTTCTCCCAGGGTAGGGGAATCAAGAACCAGAGGACAGAGGTTTAAGATAAGAGGAGAAAAATTTAATAAGTACCGGAGGGAAAACATTTTCACACATAGTGTGGTGGGTCAATGGACTGAGCTGGTTGGCATGGACCAGGGGTTGAAGGACTTTTTCATGCTATAAAACTCCATAACTGTATCAATGGAAAACAACAAAAAAATGTTGAAAATCAGAAATTTAAAAAATTTTAGTAATTATCAGGACAGGCTATATTTTTTGGAGAGGAAAAACAGTGTTAACGTTTCAGGGCAATGATCTTTCTTTAGAAATAGGATAAATTAGTAAGCCAGCATGTCTTAAGTTGCAAATAAGGGCGAGGGATAAATATCCATGTAAGAAAGGAGTCCAAGAGAGGTTGAATGGTACGAATTGTGGTTGTGCCAGCCGAGGGAATATGGCAAAGGCTTGGTAATAGGAGATCACTGAGGTGGAAAAGAAAAAGAAACAGCTACAACTGTGAGAAACAGAGCATTGAAGTAACTAGAAGTTCAGCCCAATGGATATCTCTTACAATATTAGTATAATGGGAATAAAATTTGCTTACCATTTCATAAAAGCTGAAGCATTTTCATTCTTTCGTTCAGTGACTTGCTCTTTTTCTTTTTCCTTTTTCTCTCTTTTAATTTGCTTTTGCTTCTGTAAAGTTCCTTTTAGATTTTGATCTTTATCTTCTTTCCATTTTTCAAATACCTGTCAAAGAGAAAAAATGTTATTTCATTACTATTTGTAGCACTAATACACAAAATATATCTTTAGACTTTAGGTAAAAATAGTTGAGAAAAAGATGAACTATCCTATCATGTTGCATTTTTCTGATCAGGAAACATGCAGACAACCTATTAAGAACCGTGTACAAATTTAAATCTACTTAATACAACGATGACAACATTTGAGTTTAATTAAGAGCCATTAAGAAATATGTGAAATAAGGAGAGGGAATAAAGAGTTCCTGATCAGCTGCCCAACCAATGTTTTAATTCCTACTCCGAACCACCTGTTGAACTATGATCTTCTCCCTATGCTATCATCTGCTTCCTACAGTTTCACTCCACCCCATAGAAATGCTTTTAAAATCTCCCCTTGAAAGGTATTCATCTTGTGGGATAGCAGAATATACACAGTAAACAGGTACCTTGGAAGCATGAATGTTTAGAGTGAGCACTCGCATGGGTCCCAGCTATGCCTGCCTCTTTGTAGGGTACGTCAAACAATCACTGTTCCAGGCGTACACTGGCCCTATTCCCGAACTCTACCTCTGCTACATTGATGACTGCAATGGTGCTACTTCCTGCACCCATGCAGAATTCACTGACTACATCAACTTCACCACCAATTTCCATCTTGCACTCAAATTCACTTGGACCATCTTCGACACCTCCCTACCGTTTCTAGATGTCACCGTCTCCATCACAGGAAACAAACTATTGACCGACATCTACTACAAACCTACTGACTCCCATAGCTATCTAGACTACACTTCTTCCCACCCTGCTTCATGTAAAAACTCTATTCCCTACTCCCAATTCCTCTGTCAACGCCACATCTGCGCCCAGGATGAGGTTTTCCACACCAGGGCATCAGAGATGTCCTCATTCTTTAGGAACCGGGGGTTCCCCTCTCCCATTATAGATGAGGCTCTCACTCGGGTCTCCTCGATATCCCGCAGCTCCGCTCTTGATCCCCCTCTGCCCATTCGTAACAAGGACAGAGTCTCCCTTGTCCTCACCATCCACCCCATCAGCCGTCGCATACAGCACATAATCCCCCAACATTTTCGCCACCTCCAACGTGATCCACATCTTACCATCTCCATCGCTTTCTGCTTTCCGCAGAGACCGTTCCCTCCAAAACTCGCTGGTCAACTCGTCCCTTCCCACCTCCTTCCCAGGTACTATCCACTGCAACCACAGGAGATGCAACACCTGTCCCTTTACATCCTCCCTCGACTCCATCCAAGGACTCCGACAGTCTTTCCAGGTGAGGCAGAGGTTCACTTGCACCTCCTCCAACCTCATCTACTGTATCCGCTGTTCCAGGTGTCAACTTCTCTGCATCGGCGAGACCAATCGCAGGCTCAGTGATCGTTTCGCTGAACACTCTGCTCAGTCCGTCTTAACTTACCTGATCTCCCAGTTGCTCAGCACTTCAACTCCCCCTCCCATTCCCAATCTAACCTTTCTGCCCTGGGCCTCCTCCATTGTCAGGGTGAGGCCCAGCGCAAATTGGAGGAACAGCACCTCATATTTTGCTTGGGTAGTTTACACCCCAATGGTATGAACATTGACTTCTCTAACTTCAAATTGCCCTTGCTTTCCCTCTCCATCCCCTCCCCCTTCCCAGTTCTCCCACCACTCACTGTCTCTGACTACATTCTATCTCTGCCCCGTCCACTCCCGACAGTAGTCTGAAGAAGGGTCTCGACCCGAAATGTCACCCATTCCTTCTCTTCAGAGATGTTCCTGACCCACTGAGTGTCTACCTTCGATTTAAACAAGCATCTGCAGTTCTTTCTTACACAATGTACAGAGTGACCTTGGCGTGCAAGTTCACAGCTCTCTGAAAATAATGACACCGGTGGGTAGAGTAGTGGAAAAGGCATTCAGCTTACTTACCTTCATAGGCAAGGGTATTGAGTATATGAATTGGGAGAAAATTTAGCGGAACACAACCTCTACTCATCAAAGCTCCCGCAGAATTTTAAATAGAACATAGACTGGGAACCCGAATGAAGGCTCGTCGGTCAGCGGGACCCTCCCGAAGGTTCGTCGGTCGACGGGACCGGTAACCCACCCATAGGCTCATTTGACGGTGTAACCAGGGGCCCGCCCAAAGTCTCGTCGGTCGGCGGTAACGGTAACTCGCCCGAAGACTTGTCGGATGGCATAACCGGGAGGGATCTGGAGACATCAGACGCGAGGAGCAAGGGCCGGTAGGGGGGTGAACAGGTGTAATGCCTCCAGCGCCTTCAAGGTCGGCTGCACGAGGCTCCTCCAGGACACAAAGATGGCTGGACGAGGAGGGGGTTCGTAGGAAGTGCTCCAATACATCGAGCGAGCGGGCCGACTGTACTTTGGACTTTTAATAATGGTGACAAAAATGGCAACGCCTGCATGTGTAATATATGCAAAAAGAATTTCACTGTGTAATTGTACATGTGACAAATAAAGCACCATTGAACCATTGAACAGTACAGGAAAAGAATAGGCTTTATGGTCCACAATGACTGCGCAGAACATGAATGAATGAATGGATGAATGAATGAATCAATTTTATGAGCCAAGTATGTATACATACAAGGAATTTGCCTTGGTGCTTTGCTCGCAAGTAACAACACAATATACAGTAGACAATTAAAAATAAAACATTATAATTTGTTGAGATGGCACCAGGACGCCAGCTGTGTCACTTCCTGTCTGAAGGCAGATTCCTCCCCATCCTGGATCAGTCCAATCAGGGTTGTGTCATCCGCAAACTTGCTTAGCTTGACAGAGGAGTCTGTGGAGGTGCAGTTGTTGGTGTAGAGAGAGTAAAGGAGAGGGGTGAGGTCGCAGCCTTGCGGTGCTCCTATTCTGAGGTCAGCAGGTCCGAGATGTGCTTTCCCAGCCTCACATGCTGCTTCCTGTCTGTCAGGAAGATGATGATCCACTGACAGAGGGATTCAGGCACAGTCAACTGGGAGAGTTTGGAGTGTAGTAGTTCTGGCACAATGGTGTTGAACGCAGAGCTAAAATCCACAAATAAAATTCTTGCATTGGTCCCCTGGCGGTCTAGGTGCTGGAGGATGAAGCGCAGGCCTAGGTTGACTGCGTCATATACTGCTCTATTGGCCTAGTATGCAAACTGCAGGGGGCCAGCAGGGGGTTTGTGATATTTTTCAGGTGGGCCAGCACGTCTTTCAAGGGTCTTCATGATTACAGAGGTCAGTGCGACAGGCCTGTAGTCATTAGGACCAGCCACGATGCAACCAGTCAGCATGCTCTCTACTGTGCACCTGTAGAAGTTCGAGAGAGTCCTCCTTGACATACCGACTCTCAGTAATCTTCTCAGGAAGTAGTGGTGCTGATGTGCTTTCTTTATAATTACATTTAATAATAATAATAATAATAATAATAATTTGTTTATAGGGACAGTGCATATTAATGAACATTTGCATGTAAATATGCGAGATTGTAGCCAATCAGTAGCTAATTTCCGTCTCTAGTCCCAGGGAAAGGTAGGTGAAGTGTCTTGCCCAAGGACACAACGACAGTACACACTCCAAGCAGGATTCGAACCGGCCACCTTCAGGTTGCCAGCCGAACACTTAGCCCATTGTGCCATCTGTCGTCCAACACATCAGTGTTCTGGGACCAGGAAAGATCTTCAGAAATATGCATGCCCTGGAATTTGAAGATCTTGACCCTATCCACCATCAACCCGTTGATATAAACGGGACTGAGGGTCCCCATCCTACCCCTCCCAAAGTCCACAATCAGTTCCTTGGTTTTGCTGGTGTTGAGGGCCAGGTTATTGTGCTGGCACCATTTGGTCAATCGGTCGATCTCACCTCTATACTCTGACTCGTCCCCATCAGTGATACGTCCCACAACAGTGGTGTCGTCGGCGAACTTGGTGATGGAGTTCGCACTATGTCCGGCTACGCAGTCATGAGTATAGAGTAAGTACAGCAGGGGGCTGAGCTCACAGCCTTGAGGTGCTCCCATGCTGATTGTTATCGAGGATGACACATTTCCACCAATACGGACAGACTGTGGTCTGTGAATGAGGAAGTCGAGGATCCAATTGCAGAGGGATGCGCAGAGACCCAGATCTGAGAGCTTGGTAACCAGCTTGGAGGGGATGATGGTATTAAATGCCAAGCTGTAGTCAATGAATAACAGCCTGACATATGTGTTTTTGTTGTCCAAGTGGTCCAGAGCGGAGTGGAGAGCCAGCGAGATCGCATCCACCGTTGATCTGTTGTGGCGGTAAGCGAACTGCAGTGGGTCCAGGTTTTTGTCGAGGTATGAATTGATTTGCACCATGATCAACCTCTCAAAGCACTTCATCACCACAGACATTAGTGCCACTGGTCGATAGTCATTGAGGCATGTCACCTTGCACTCCTTGGGCACTGGTATTGTTGATGCCCTTTTAAAGCAGGTGGGAACCTCAGACCTCAGAAGTGAGAGGTTGAAAATGCATACCAGGCCAATAGACCAGTGGATCACGCAGTCAACCTAGGCCTGCAATTCATCCTCCAGCACCTAGACCGCCAGGTGACCTATGCAGGGATTTTGTTTGTGGATTTTAGTTCAGCATTCAACACCATTGTGCCAGAGCTACTACACTCCAAACTCTCCCAGTTGACTGTGCTTGAACCCTTCTGTCAGTGGATTACCAACTTCCTGACAGACAGGAAGCAGAATGTGAGGCTGGGAAAGCACATCTCGGACCCGCAGACCCTCAGCATAGGAGCACCGCAAGGCTGCCCTCTCCTTTACTCTCTCTACACCAACGACTGCACCTCCACACACTCCTCTGTCAAGCTTCTCAAGTTTGCGGATGACACAACCCTGATTGGACTGATCCAGGATGGGGAAGAATCTGCCTACAGACAGGAAGTGACACAGCTGGCGTCCTGCTGCCCTTGCAACAACCTGGAGCTCAATGTTCTAAAGACGGTGGAATTGATTGTAGACTTTAGGAGAGCTCCCTCTCCCCTCCCCCCACTCACCACCAACAACACCACCGTCACATCTGTGGAGTCATTTAAGTTCCTTGGAACCATCATCTCCAGGGACTTAAATGGGAGGCCACCATCGACTACATCGTCAAAAAGACCCAACAGAGGATGTACTTCCTGCGGCAGCTGAGAAAACACAATCTGCCACAGGTAATGATGGTCCAGTTTTTTATTGCCATCATAGAATCTGTCCTCACCTTCTCCATCATGGTCTGGTTTGGCGCAACCACCAAGCATGACATCCGGAGGCTGCAGCGCATCGTTTGATCAGCCGAGAAGGTTATTGGCTGCAACCTTCCCCCCACTGACGAACTGTACACTGCAAGGGCCAGGAAGCGAGCGGGTAAGATCATCTATGACCCCTCTCACCCTGGCCTCAAACTCTTTGAAGTACTTCCCTCTGGAAGGCGACTCCGGACTGTCAAAGCCGCCACAGCCAGACATAAAAACAGCTTTTTTTCCATGAGCAATAGCTGTACTCAACAGCCAAAAGTCTGTAGCCTCTTTTGCTCTGGTATTTTCTTTCATTCTTCACATGTTTAAATTATGTCTTATTTTTAATTGTCTACTGTATATCGTGTTGTTACTTGCGAGCAAAGCACCAAAAATTCCTTGTATGTATACATACTTGGCTAATAACATTTATTAAATTCAATTCAATGTAATGTAAGGAGGACACCTGTTGTCGAGGGGAACAGCCTTAGGCGTTTCCTGCACTTTCTGCATATTCCCTTTCGTGGTGGTCACTCATCTACTTCCTGCCTGTACCTTAGACGTGACCACCTCACTGTAACAACTATCTAAGACACTTTCACCCCCTGGCTAATCCTGAGGTCATCCAGTTGCATCTCCAGTTCCTTAATGTGGTTCGTAAGGAGCTGCAGCCGAATGCACCTGCTGCAGATGTGGTCCTCAAGAGCACTGGAAAGCCCCTGACTTCCAACATCGTGCAGGAGGAGCATTCCACTATCCCACCTGCCATCTCTATGATACCAAACACTTCGGAAGATTACACAGCAAACCAGACCTTAACCAGCCATTACCATTTGCTCAGCCTTCTCTCTGAAGCCTCTTGAACCAAAGCCTCAGTTCTGCACTTACATACAACTGCAGTACTTCACCTCAACTCAGCCGCTCGCAATAGGCCCCTCTGCTAACCCTGCCCTTCATTTTATTGGCTGCAGTATCTCTTCCTGAGTCATTGAAAAGCCTGCTTTGTAGATGTCCTCCTTCATTTGTAAAAAGCCTATTTTCCATCAAAATGCTTTTTCTCCTCTCAAAATGTACAAGACTACCTTCTCCTCTCAAAATGGCTGCTCACCAACTAATGTCTCGACTTTTAAAGATTACAAAAAATCTCCCACAATTCTGCAATCTTCCTTGCTTTTAATGGCTGCTGTCTCTTCCTAAGCCAATCAAACGCTTGTTTTAAATGGCCTTCCTTCACTTAAAAATCAATCAAAAACCAGTTTCTCTTAACTCTCCCACCGATTTTTCAAAAATGTTTTCTCTCCTAAATTTGCTGCTCACCAACTCTCTCCTCAACTTTTGAAGATTAAAAACAAATTTTTGTACTCAGTTTGATTTGCTTAATATTCCCTGATCATTAAATGCTTTTTGCTAAAGATTTTGTGTTATGAAACATATCTTGAAAGCAAAATTTTCCATTAAAGTAGACCAAACTGTCAATTAATCAAATTTAATCAACTATCACTTCTTGCCTTTTCTGCTTCTCCCTTCTTCTCCTCTTTCTCTGCTTCTGCTTGTTGCTTTGCTTTTTCCTCTTCTTTCTTCTTATCATCAGTTCTTTGGAATGCATTTTTCTTTTTTCTCCGCCAGGCCTCGAATGATGCCTTTGCATCTTCTTTAGTCTCAATAATCTTCTTTAAATGAAATAAAGCAATTAGTTAAAACATTCATGTTTCATTGTCCCTCAAATTTTATAGATGGCAAAATGAAAGAACTATTCCAAATTATATCAAATATTTTGTATTTCATCTCCATATACACATTTTTATTTAGTTTTCCTTCCATTTTGCCTCTTCACTAAAGGACACGATATACTCTGATGCAGCTCAATACATGGGATCACCCTTCCAGTATCTTGTCTATTCAATGAATGTTAGTAGTTATTTGACCATGAAACACAGCAGCAAAATCTAATGTTCATCTCAGCCAATATGGAAATGCTCAATTATACCAAATGGAAGCAGGTAGATCTTTTGTTCTCTTGGTTAGTTTCTTAGTGGAATATTTTAGATTATCACAGAATCAGAAAGGGATAACGTTTAAATGGTACAATGGTATCAAATTATGAGGGGCAAAGAGGTAAATAGAAGAATGGTCGCGTAAAACTAGAGGCATAGATTGGGGGTAAAAAATTTAGATGGAGTCCAAAGAATAATCTATTCACCCAGAAAGTGGGAGGAATTTGGAACAAGACAGCACAAGTGGATGGTGGAGACAGGTACTCTTGCAACATTCAGTATCACAAAGAGCACTTGAATTGCCAAGGCTTAGAGTCTGTTAAATGGGAGATAAAAGGGAGGTCAGCGTGGACATAGTGGACCATACATCCTGTTTCTGTGCTGTATAACTCTGTGGAAAAGGTAGTGACAATTTGCAGCCACTGTAAACATTAATAGGGATAATTAAAGGAATGTCAAGAACAATTCGATTCAGGTAGATGGGACTAGGGGAAAATAAGTGTTCGGCACGGACTTGTAGGGCCGAGATGGCCTGTTTCCGTGCTGTAATTGTTATATGGTTATATGGTTAATTACATAGAAACATAGAAAATAGGTGCAGGAGCAGGCCATTCGGCCCTTCGAGCCTGCAACGCCATTCAATATGATCATGGCTGATCATCCAACTCAGTATCCTGTACCTGCCTTCTCTTCAGACCCCCTGATCCCTTTAGCCACAAGGGGCACATCTAACTCCCTCTTAAATATAGCCAATGAACTGGCCTCAATACTTTCTGTGGCAGAGAATTCCACAGATTCACCACTCTCTGTGTGAATTTTTTTTTCTCATCTTCCCCCTTATCCTTAAACTGTGACCCCTTGTTCTGGACTTCCCCAACATCGGGAACAATCTTCCTGCATCTAGCCTGTCCAACCCCATAAGAAGTTTCTGTAAGATCCCCCCTCAATCCTCTAAATTCTAGCGAGTACAAGCCGAGTCTATCCAGTCTTTCTTCATATGAAAGTCCTGCCATCCCAGGAATCAGTCTGGTGAACCTTCTCTGTACTCCCTCTATGTCAAGAATGTCTTTCCTCTGATTAGGAGACCAAACTGTACGCAATACTCCAGGTGTGGTCTCACCAAGGCCCTGTACAACTGCAGTAGAACCTCTCTGCTCCTATACTCAAATCCTTTTGCTATGAATGCTAACATACCATTCGCTTTCTTCACTGCCTGCTGCACCTGCATGCCTACTTTCAATGACTGGTGTACCATGACACCCAGGTCTCGTTGCAATTCCCCTTTTCCTAATCGGCCACCATACAGATAATAGTCTACTTTCCTACTCTTGACACCAAAGTGGATAACCTCACATTTATCCACATTATACTAAGAACCTAAAACGAGCCAGAGGTTAAAACTGAAGCACTGAATGAGAATTCAGTGATCAAGATGGTTCTTCCAAGAAAGGAGTTAGTAGAAGAATAGAAGGTAGAGAGAGGGTATATAATAGGTCAACTGCACTGCAAGTAGAAAAGCTGGTAAATCCAACTTAGTTTTTGAGGAATATAAGTGTGCCTATTACAGATATGACCACAACCATGCCGTTCTACTTATATACGGATGTAGTTCCAGATGTCTAAAGTTGCAAATGTTACAAACTTATTCAAAAAAGGAAGGAGTACAAAAAATAGGCTGTAGATTAAAGATAATTCAATAAAATTGTATCTAGCTGTACTATCGTGTGTATTGATTGCGTAAATTAATACATGCTCAAAGCAGCACAATGATGTATCAGGTAGAGCCGCTGCTTCACAGCCAGCGCCAGTGGCTGGCTTCTGTCCTGACATCGGTGTGGAATTTACACGTTCTCTGTGATCACGCGGGTTTTCTTCTGGTGTTCCTGTTTCCTACTATGTCCCAAAGACATACAGGTTGATAAGTTAATTAGCCATTGTAAATTGTTCCTAGTGTGTGAGTAATGGGCCTGTCCCACTTAGGCGACTTTTTAGGCCACTGCAGTCGCCACATGGCCACCACATGTTCGCGGGTAGTTGCCGGGGAGTCGCCTTCATGGTCGTGAGGAGTTCCCGCATTCTGGGAACTAGTCGCGGCCTCATTATGGTTGCCGTGAATTTTTCAACATGTTGAAAGATTAGTGGCCACTAGAATGGAGCCGCCATGGAGTGTAGCGAGTCGCCACAAGGTCGTTACGGGTTGCCA
The DNA here is from genome assembly GCF_010909765.2 of Amblyraja radiata. Lineage (NCBI taxonomy): Eukaryota > Metazoa > Chordata > Chondrichthyes > Rajiformes > Rajidae > Amblyraja > Amblyraja radiata. The sequence continues at coordinate 62,862,650 of NC_045956.1, forward strand.
GGAGGTCGAAGGTTCTCGGAGGTTCTCGTAGGTTGTAGCCGGTGCTGACCGATGAATTTCATTGGCTCATTGGGAAAAAAAGGTAAGCAGTAGTTTTCAGAACTAAGGATAACCGACCGATAATCTTAAATGTCTGCTGAGCTTCACAGCCGTGTATCTCTGGCAACTTAAAAGTTGTCTCGCTCCTCCTCCTCCCTTCTCCCCCCTCTCCCCCCTCTCCTAAAGGACTTACCGTACACTGTGCTTTAGCCATCTTTTTACAGTGCCAACCTTCCTGTTCATTGTGGTGTGTGTCTGTTTCACCTTGGCTTTGCACCGTGTGAATTTTTTAGACAGCGCTCCCCCCGCTTGCCCTGTCCCCCGCCTGCATAACGGGCTGGTGAAGGAAGTGATGTGTTTGTGTGTGTTCCACTCTGACAGTCGCCGTTCCAGTTGCCAGTTTTTCAGGCGACTGCCGGCAACTTGACAGTCATCTGCAGTCCGCTGAAAAATCGCCTAAGTGGGACAGGCCATTAGAGAATCTGGGGAGTTGAGGTGAATGTGAAGAATGTTAAAAATGGGGACTAATATGTGATTTGTGTAAACAGGTTGAAAGTGGATTTGAACAATGGCTCCACAATTTCAAGACATGATATTTGAATTGAAACGGCGCTAAATTGTTAAATTTAGCCTAATTAAAATCATGAAGGAAAGATGATCTGGCTAATCTTATCAGGTAAATCATCTCACAAACTGCTCATCTCTTACACACCCATCGATTCGACCCTGATTCTTGTACAACCCACAAACACTAAATGTATTTACAGTGGTCAGTTAACTTATCAGCATGTTTGGGATGTGGGAAAACATCAGAGCACCCTAGGTAAACCCTGCTCACTCAAGGGGAGACAATGCAAACCCCACACACAGTGCAATGGAGATCATGATCAAACCTTAGTTATTGCAGCTTAAGCCTGAAGGATTACCTACTGTACCATATTTTCCCCCCAAAATCGGTGGTTCTTAATTCAATTATCAAGATGTGGTCATTTCTTGCCCATTATAAAACGGATTAACTATGTGGGAGGGTGTAATTGAATGCACGGTTGCCACGTGCTGGTGCTTCTCAGAATGGATAAAGACTGGTCAGAGTTGAGATTTCAGTGAAGAGAGTTACACTAAATCTGACAACCACAATTCAACATATGATGGAGGAAATACATAAGCTGTTATAAGCTAATTGTGCAAATGTAATGAAACTGGAAGTCACACGAAAGCTGGTTTCCTTCACAAACATCAAAATTGTATAGATTTGACAAGCTACACAGCTGTGACAGACACTGGCTTTACTGTTGTAAAGTTTGAGAGTTGGTCTAGCGACATGGCCAGAATCTGATCACATCACAAATGCAAGAAGAACAATAAATAGGAGCTGAAATTCTGTCAATGTTTGAAAGGGAGAGAGCTGCAGCTTTTTCTATTTCTGATAAAGGGGGGAGAATGTTGTATCATACATGGAATTGTGTTCATTGAGAAGAATGAGAACAGCAGGTGCAAGGGGAACACACATATATGCTGGTTATCTCTAACGCACGTGCCACGCACACACTACCTTGGAAGTGTATCGCTTTTCATTCACAAGATGGACTGTTACAAGAAGACAACCCACCACCACTCAAGAATAAATTAATAAAATGACAGATTTGTAGAGGATCCTAAAGGATGACAAAGGGTGCATTGTAAATGCACAAAGATATCTATATTCATATCACCAGCTTTTCAAGGAATAATGTACATGGAATTATTAGACCATAATGCTCTCTGCTCAGAAAATGGGAAGACCATGAGGTGAGAGGAGATCACAGACTAGCAAAGATTTAAATAATTTCCTCAAACTCCCTGGAATAATAAACTTTATTAATTTGGGCTTCTGGTTTTTCAATCTTTCCAAAAATTGTGGGGTTAACAATCCCCAAACATCCAGCTGCTCAGCGAACACATGTATCAGAGGAGCTCACATCGATCTTTTGTTCTCCAGAGTTGCAGCTGGATTTCAGCTGCAGAACCTTCATTAGTCAGTGTATTGAGTGTAGATGTTGAGAGGTAATGTTACAGTTGTACAAGACACTAGTGAGGCTATATTCAGAGTATTGTGCTCAGTTTTGGTCTCCCGGTTATAAGAAAGGTGTTTTTTTAATGTGGAAGGGGTGCAGAGAAGATTTACGAGGATGTTGCCATGACCCAAGGGCCTGAGCTATATGATAAGATTGAGCAGGTTGACAGCCAGGGGGAGACCACGTTCACTAAAGAATGAATACGTCTTGGTTGTCTTCATATACTGTACATAGAAAGCCTCATCTTGCCAGCATATGCGGCGGAGACAGAGGAATTTAGAGTAGGAGATGGCATCTTTGCAAAACGCAGAGTGGGAATAAGTGTAATCCACGTAACTGGGAGTCAGAGGTTTGTAGTAAACGTCAAACCTCTTGCGTTTGGGACAGAGAAATCAGGAAATGGGAGAAACGTGTCAGAGATAGTCCAGGTGAATATGAGTCAAGAAAGGTGAGAGAGGTGTCGGAAATAGTCAAGAAAGGGGAGATACCGTTGAGTTGTAAGCCACCCAGGCAGAATACTGGCCATCATACTGGAGAAAGTATGTGACAGCATTGGGTTTTGCGTATTGGAGATTCACTAAGGATGGTTGCCTTGGATGGAGCATTTCACATGAGGAGAGAGTGGAGTGGAGTGGAGAAAAGAGAACATTATTGAGGTATATAAAATTATTAGGGGTTTTAATAGGTTGGAGTGCAGGATTTGTTTTACTCTTATCAAGGGTAGACAAATCTAGATGATATAGATTCTGGGGTAACAGATTTAGAGGGGATATGAGGGGGACCTTTTAAACCTGGAGTGATGATGCCTAGTGTAGGAAAGAACTGCAGATGCTGGTTTAAATCGAAGGTAGACACAATATGCTGGACTAACTCAGCGGGACAGGCAGCATCTCTGGAGAGAAGAAATGGGTGACATTTCGGGTCAAGAGACCTGAGAGAATAGTGGAAGCAGAATCTCTGACAGCATTTAAGTAGTGTCTAGATAAGCACTTGAAGTGCCTAAGCATAGAAGTCTATGTGCCGTGTTCAAAGATGGGATTTATACTGATGGGTGTCCACAGGTCAGAATGGACATTATATATTAAATATTGAAACATTTTTTTCAAGTACAAAGCAGCACATCACAATAATTTTGTTTTTCAAATTTCTTTAAATGGATCAATCCTTTTACTTGTGTACTTGCAATATTTCAAAGTTAATCCTTCATTGATGAAACTAGCATTTTACATAAAAACATTAAAGGTGAATCAGGAAACCTGCTCTTTCTTCTCATTTTCATGTTGTGTCTTGAGCTTTTGTTGTTTTTTATCTTCATGAAGAAGGTGTTTTTTCCGTTCTAACCACACCTATGAGACATGAATAAATACACATAAATTACTGGTAATTAATCACAGGTAGTAATTTCTATAGATGACTGAATAAGGGTCATTTTTTAATTAAAAATGCTACTACTAATAAAACAATTGACAAGAAAATGTATCGGACAGCACAGTCACAGCTAGTAGAACTGCCGCCTCACAGTGCAAGAGTCTCACGCTCCATCCTGACCTCAGATGCTACATTCTCCCTGTGACTGCACGGGTTTCCTCGCCGTGACCGCGTGGGTTTCCTCCGGAAACTCCGGTTTCCTCCCACATCACAAAGGCGACAGGTTAATTGGCGTCCAGCAAAACTGCCCATAATATTGAGGGAGTGAATGGGAAAGTGGGATAACATCGAGTGAAAGGGTGATCGATGGGCAGTGTGAACTCAGTGGGCTGAAGGGCTAGGTTCCATGCTGTATCTCTAAACTAAACTCAGGAAGATCAAAACATTGCAGGCACAGGAAAATGAAAATAAAGGAACACCGTAAAATAATGTAACTATTTATATCTTTGAGCTGGTTCAATGAAATCATGGCTAATAAATGATCTATCTACACATGTCTGAGATCCCTTAATTCCAAGCTGACAAAAAAAACAATTCTCGTAACTGAAAAAAATATATATTTATGGAAGAGAATTCCAAACTTCTATCTGACCTTGTATATAGAAGCATTTCCAATCTTAATTCCTGGTCCTAATATTTGGCTTCTGGCCTTCCAAGTCAACTGAGATAGTCTCATATAGGTAGACAAAAATGCTGGAGAAACTCAGTGGGTGAGGCAGCATTTATGGAGCGAAGGAATAGGTGACGTTTCGGTTCAAGACCCTTCCTCAGACTGATGTGGAGGAGGTGGAAGAAAAAGAGGCGGAGACAGTAGGTTGTGGGAGAGCTGGGAAGGGGAGGGGGAGGGAGAAAGCAAGGACTACCTGAAATTGGAGGTCAATGTTCATACCGCTGGGGTGTAAACTGCCCAAGCGAAATATGAGGTGCTGCTCCTCCAATTTGCGGTGGGCCTCACTCTGGCCATGGAGGGGGCCCAGGACAGAAAGGTCGGATATAGTCTCATATAGAGTAATCTCAGTGAAAACAGGGCCTTTATGGTCCAACTTACCTACGCAGATCAACATGCCCCATCGACACCACTCTTACCTGCCTGTGTATGGCCCACATTCTTCTTAACATATTCTATCCATGTACCTGTCCAAATGTTTTTTTTTAATGTTGGGGTAGTAACTGCCTCAACTACCTCTTCTGGCAGCTCGTTCCATATACCTGCCACCCTTTGTGTAAAAAAATTGCCCCTCAGGTTCCTATTAAATCTTTCCCTCTTCAATTTAAACCTATGTCCTCTTGTGTATTTACCCTATCTATTCCTCTCATGATCTTATACACCTCCATATGATTACCCATCCTCCTCCTGTGCTCCAAGGAATAAAGTCCTCGCCTGCTCAACCTCTCACTATAGCTCAAGCCCTCGAGTCCTGGCAACATCCTCATAAATCTCTGCACCCTTTCCAGTTTAACAACATCTTTCCTATAAAAGGGTAACCAAAGCTGAACACAATATTCCAAATGTGGCTTAACCCATGTCCTGTACAACTGCGACATAACCTCCCAACATCTATACTCGATACCCTGACTAATGAAGAACCAATGTGCCGAAAGCCTTCTTGCCCACCTTATCTACCTATGACGCCACTTTCAAGGATCCATGTGCCTGCACTCCGAGAGTCTTCTGCTCTGCAATACTTCCCAGGGCCCTGCCATTCACAGTGTAGGTCCTGCCCTGATTAGACGTCCCAAAATGCAACATCTCGCACTTATCTGTACTAAACTCCTATAAGCATTCCTCAGCACACCTGCCCATCCAATCAAGATCCTGCTGCAAATTTTGACAACTATCTTTACTATCTACAATACCAAGCACTTTAGCGTCATCTGCAAACTTACTAATCATGCCTTGTACGTTCTCATCCAAATCAATGATATGGATGACAAACAGCAATAGACATAGCACCGAACCTTGAGGCACACCACTAGTCATCGGCCTCCAGTCCAAAAAACAACCTTCCACCATCACCCTCTGCTACCTTCCATTAAGCCACTTTTGGGTGGTCCAGGACAAGTTGCTGGTGATATTTACTCCTAGGAATTTGAAGCTTTCCACCCTATCTACGTCGGCCACGTCAATGCATATTGGGGTATGTGTACCACTTTGCTTCATGAAGTTGATCACTATCTCATATGTCTTGCTGACACCGAGAGAAAGGTTGACACAAAAAGATGGAGTAATTCAGAGGATCAGGCAGCATCTCTGGAGAATAGGAATAGGTGACTTTTCGGGTTGAGACCTTTCTTCAGTCGTTTTGACACCAGGTCATGAGTTTCTCAATCTCGTTCCTGTACTCCGTCTCATCATTATTTGATATCTGGCCCACAACGGTGGTGTCGTCCGTGAATTTGTAAATTGAATTGGATTTGTACCTGGCTGCATTGTCATAGGTGCACAAGGAGTACAGAAGGAGGTTGAGAACGCATCCTTGCATGGCGCCAGCATTGAGAATTATCATAGAGGATGATTTGTCCCCTACCCTCATTGATTGGGTTCAGTTAGTCAGGATGTTGAGGATCCAGTTGCTGAGATGACTCCAAGTTCCACAAGTTTGGATGGGATAATGGTATTAAAAGCAGAGCTGTAGTCTATGAATAGGTCTGACATAGGTGTCTCTCTTAACCAGGTGTTCCAGGGATGAGTGTAGGAGATGGCATCGGTCACAGATACAGCGTAATGGCATAATTTACAGATACAGCGTAGAAACAGGCCCTTCAACCCACCAAGTCCATGTTGACCAGTGATCCCCACACACTAACATGATCCTACACATACTAGAGACAATTTACAATTTTACAGAAACCAATTAATCCACAAACCTGTACGTCTTTGGAGTATGGGAGGAAACCAGAGCACCGGGAGAAAAAACCCCATGCAGTTCATGGGGAGAACCTACAAACTCCAGACAAACAGCACCCATGATCAGGATCAAACCCGAGTCTCTGCCACTATAAGGCAGCAACACTACCGCTGCGCCACCGTGCTCTGTTGTGGTAGTAGTCGAACTGCAATGGGTCAAGGCTACTTGGTAGACTGGATTTAATGCATTCCATAACTATCCTCTCAAAGCATTTCATGCAGGTTGTTGTCAAGGCCACTGGACAGCAGTCATTAGGTTCAAAGGTTATTTTATTGGTCACATACACCTAGGTGTAGTGAAATGCTTCTTGCCAATGCAGCACATAAAGAAAGAATACAGACATAACAATAATAAAGAAATTTAAACATAAAAACATCCCCCCACAATGGTTCCCATTATAAGGGAAGGCACAGTGTCCAGTCCCCATCCCATGTCCACCCATAGTCGGGCCTATTGAGGCCTCCACAGTTGCCTTTAAGGAGGCCCGATGTTCCAGGCCGTTCTCGCCGGATGATTGTACTCCGGCGTCGGGAGAGTCCTCTCAGCGGCTTGGGAAACCCTGGAACGGCCGCTTCCCTTACCAGAGACCGCGGCTTCCGAAGCCAACAAGGCCGCGCCGGATGGAGCTCCACCACTGGCAATCTCATCGAGAGATCCCAGGCTCCCGATGTTTAGGTTCAGCGCCGCCGCCCACAGCTGGCCGCTCCACAGTCCCGCAGCTCCGCAATATTTATCTCGGCGGTCTCAGCATACGGTTCCAGCGCGGCGACCCAGGCAAGGCATCGCCCGCTCCGCAATAGCGCTCCAGCGCTGTGCCGCTGCCGAAGCCGAGGTACTGGGCGGTCCACTCACGAAACGCCGCTCCAGGCCCGCTGGTAGGCCGCGAGGACGGGTCGAAAGTGCAGCCCGGAGAAAAGCTGCATCTCCGACCAGGTAAGGACCCTGAAAAGTAGTTTCCCCCTCCCCCCCACATAAAAAAGTCTAGAACTCCATAAAACAAAACACTAAAACTCACTAAAAATTAAAAAAAAAGAGTGAAAAACGAACAGCTGCAGGCTGGGCAGTCATACCACAGGACGGCGCCCCCTAGACATTAAGGCATGTGATCTTGCTTTTCTTCAGCACCAGATTCAAGATGATAGTGGTCTTCTTGAAGCAGGTGGGTACCACAGAACGGAGTAGTGAGAGATTAAAGATGTCCCTGCATACTCCCGCTAGTTGGTCCGCGCAGCTTCTAACGAAATGGCCAAGGACTCCGTCTGAGCTAGTTACTTTCCGTGGGTTCACCCTCAGGAAGGCTGATCTAACTTCTGCCACAGTGACCTTGGGAAGAGGCACACTTGAGCCTGAAGGGACAGATGTCATCGGCCTTGTGCTCAAAGCAAGCATCATGTTATTGAGTTCATCAGGTAGGGCCGCACTATCACCACTGATGTTGCCTGACTTCACTTTGTAGCCAGTTATAGTATTCAGACCATGTCATATTCTGCATGTGCCCGAATAATTATACTGGGACTCAAGTTTATCCCAGTGTTATCTCATGGTATTGTTGAGAGCTTTGTGAAAATGATAGCAGGCTTTCTTTTACGCTTGGGATCGTTTGACTTCCCGGACCTGGTGTGCACTGGACATGGCCTTCATCTGTGAGTGTACCTCACGGTCCATACATGGTTTCCGGTTGGGGACCACTCGGATGATCTTCGTCGGCACGTACTCCTCTGCGCACTTGCTGATGAAGTCAGTCAAGGCAGTGGCGTACTGATTCAGATTGGCTGCAGAAACCCTGAATGTGAACCAGTCCACTGACTCAGAGCAGTACCGTGCCAACCAACATTGAACAACTCTCTGTACTGGATCCTCCTGCTTCAGTTTTTTGTTTATGGGCAGGGAGTAGAAGCACAGCTAGGTGATCAGATTTCCCGCAAAGTGGCCGAAGGACTGAGCGGTAGGCAATTTTTATTGACGTAGATTTTTATTGATTATTGATTTTTATTGATTGATTAAGGTTAACGATCTAACCTTCCAGAGCAGCCTACCATGTGAAACCTTGTTAAATGCCTCATCAAACTTTTTAGTCACACCTTCAAAAAACTCAATCAGATTCATGAGACACGATCTTCCACGGACAAAACCGTGCTGTCTATTCCTAATCAGCTCGTCCATCTAAATGCATGTATATCTTGTCCCACAGAATACTCTTTAGTAACTTTCCAACCATAGATGTTAGACTAACTAGCCTATAGTTCCCAGACTTTATCTTCTCAATTCCATTCATTTTTAGAAGTTACTAATTTAGGGAATAGAATCCTTATAGGTGTAACATCCACTCCAAATTCTTGGGATCCAAGGGCAATACACTATCTTTAAAGTATTAATGCGTGGTGCCTGAAATTGTTCACAGACTGGGTGTAGTCCAGCCATCAGGGCTTGTTTATCAACCCAACCAGATGCCCCATGTTTTTGCCCATATCTCTGTAAAATTCTTATCCATGTACTTATCCAGGTGTCTTTTAAATGCTGTTATAATATCTGCCTCAGCTACTTCCTCTGGCTGCTCATTCCATATATTCACTAACCTTGGAGTGAAAAAGTTGCCCACTAGGTTTGTATTAAATCTTGTACCTCTCACCTTAAACATATGTCCTCTTGTTGTTGATTCATAGAAACATAGAAAATAGGTGCAGGAGGAGCCAGCACCGCCATTCATTGTGATCATGGCTGATCGTCCCCAATCAATAACCCGTGCCTGCCTTCTCCCCATATCCCTTGATTCCACTAGCCCCTAGAGCTCTATCTAACTCTCTCTTAAATCCATCCAGTGATTTGCCCTCCACTGCCCTCGGTGGCAGGGAATTCCACAAATTCACAACTCACTGGGTGAAAACGTTTTTTCTCACCTCAGTCTTAAATGGCCTCCCCTTTATTCTAAGACTGTGGCCCCTGGTTCTGGACTCGCCCAACATTGGGAACATTTTACAACACTGGGATCATTTTTCCTGCATCTAGCTTATCCAGTCCTTTTATAATTTTATATGTTTCTATAAGATATCCCCTCATCCTTCTAAACTCCAGTGAATAAAAGCCTAGTCTTTTCAATCTTTCGTCATATGACAGTCCCGCCATCCCAGGGATCAAGCCTGAACCTACGCTGCACTGCCTCAATCACAAGGATGTCCTTCCTCAAATTATGAGACCAAAACTGTACACAATACTCCAGATGTGGTCTTACCAGAGCCCTATACAACTGCAGAAGAACCTCTTTACTCCTATACTGAAATCCTCTTGTTATGAAGGCCAACATTCCATTAGCTTTCTTCACTGCCTGCTGTACCTGTAAGCCAACTTTCAGTGACTGGAGTACAAGGACGCCCAGGTCTCGCTGTACCTAACCCTTACCTAACCCCATTGAGATAATAATCTCCACCCTTGTTTTTGCCATCAAAGTGGATAACCTCACATTTATCTATATTATACTGCATCTGCCACGCATCTGCCCACTCACTCAACCTGTCCAGGTTACTCTGCAACCTCCCAACATCCTCTTCACAGTTCACACTGCCACCCAGCTTTGTGTCATCCGCAAACTGGCTAGTGTTGCTCCTAATTCCCTCTTCCAAATCATTAATATATATGGTAAACAGTTGCGGCCCCAACACCGAGCCTTGTGGCACTCCACTCGCCACTGCCTGCCATTCTGAAAAGGACCCGTTCACTCTTACTCTTTTCTTCCTGTCTGCCAACCAATTTTCTATCCACGTCAACACCCCACCCCCAATACCATTCCCTTATCCTGGGTAAAAGACTGTGCATTTACGCTATCTATTTCCCTAATGATTTTATAGACCTCTGTAAGATCACTCCTCAACCTCATGCCCTCCAAGGAATAAAGCCCAAGTCTGCCCAATCTCTCCTTATAGCTCAAGTCCTAGCAGCATTCTTATAAATCTTCTCTGCACTCTTTCCACTCTTAATGATTTCCTTCCTATAGCAGAGTGACCAAAACTGAACACAGTGCTCCTCACCAATGTCTTGTACAACTTTAGACTTTAGAGATACAGCATGAAAACAGGCCATTCAGCCCACCGAGGCTGTGCCGACCAACGATCACCCTGTACACTAACTCTATCTTACACACTTGGGACAATTTACAATTTACTGAAGCTAATTAACCCACAAACCTGTATGTCTCTGGGGTGTGGAATAAAACGGGAGAATCTGGAGAAAACCTATGTGGTCACAGGAGGAATGTACAAACTCTGTACAGATAGCACCCGTAGTCAGGATCAAACCCGGGTCTCTAGTTCTATAAGGCAGCAATTCTGCCGCTGCGCCACTGTGCCACCCCAACTGTAACATAATGTCCCAACTTCTATACTCAAATACCCATACACTGACAAGGCTAATATACCAACAGCAGGCACCCAATCTACCTGTGACACCACTTTCATCTACAGTTACATTTACAGACACACATCTTTCATCTACTGGTCTGCAGCCTTTTATTCCTTGCTGATTCAAATGCTTGCCTAGATGTTTCATAAATGGTGAGGCTACCTGCCTCCGCCATCTTCACAGGCATTGTGTTTCAGATTACAATCACCCTCTAGAACATAGAACAGTGCAGCACAGGAACCCACCCATCGGCCCATGCCAAGCTAAGCTGATCACATCTGTCTCTACATTATCCATACCAATTGCACTTCCATATGCCTATCTAAAAGTGATGTCGGGGGCGACGCTGGGTTCGACAATTACCACACCAGCACTCGCAGTAGAGTGATCTAACGTGATATAATTTTCTTACAGTGACAAGGAAGGGCGGTGTCCCTCAATGTCAGGGGGCACATGAGGAGGTGTTGGCAATCTTGGCTTCTCCCGTCAGCTCAGTCCTGGTCTTGAAGGAGGAGGCGTGGAGATCTCAGGCTTCTCCATGCAGTTCACCCTTGCCTCCAGGCGAGACAGTGGTGGTCTCAGGCATGTCCTGACAGCACAGCTTTGGGCTCGAAGAGATGGTGCTGGCGGTCGCAGGCTTTCTTCATGGCTCGGTATTTGCCACTGTATGCGGGCACAGTCCCTCGTTGTCTGCGGGCAGGTAGGAGGCACTGGTGGTCTCAGGCTCACTCTGGCCACTCAGGCTTGACCTCGGATGAGGAGCTGGATGTCTTGGGCTTTTTCCAGCAGCTCAGTCTTGACCACACGGTGGCTCTGGTCATCTTGGGTTTGTCCCCGTGGCTCCAACAGGGCAACACAAGGATTATGCCCCCACTTTCTTTCCCTTTCTTTCTTTTTCTTCCTTCCTCTTCTTTTTCTCCTGTTTCTTCGTTCACCCTCTCCATTCTGTCTGCTGGTGACCGGGATCAGAGCGGCAGCCAAGGGAGAGTGCATTGCCACATCACTCCCCTCTCCCTTCAGATAGCGATGATCCTGGGACTTGGTAAAAAAAATTCTGTCCATCATGCAAGTAGCCACTGTGGTCTTGCCTGCATCCGCCCGCAGTATGCCGTGGGGTACGCCCCCGGGTTCGGCAATGACCACACCGACAGTCGTGGCAGGGTGAACTCACGAGATATGATTTATTCACAGTGATTAGAAAGTTCAGGTCTGCATGCGGGGTGCTTTGCCTCATTGTCAGGATGCACGTGAGGAAGAGCCGATGATCTCGGCTTGTCCTGACAGCTCAGTCCCAGTCATGAAGGAGGAGGATCTAAGGCTTCTCCTCCCTGCAGGTCACCCTTGCCTCGAGAGGGCACTGGCGGTCTCAGGTTTGTCCTGAGAGCTGTGGTTTGGGCTTGAAGAGATGGCGCTGGTGAACTCAAGCTTATCCTGGCGGCTCAGTCTTTACCTCTGTGTGTGGGTGCAGTCCCTCATTGTCTGTGGGCATGGGGTAAGATGCACTGGCAGTCTCAGGCTTACTCCAGTCACGCCGTATTTGGCTCAGTGGAGAAGCTGGTTATCTAAGGCTACACCTGGCAGCCCAGTCTTCACCACACGATGGCGCTGGTGGTCTTGTGTTTATCCCAGTGTCTCAGTCTTCCTCCAATCTGCAACAGGGGAACATAGCTAGCCGAGAAATGCCCCATTTTCTCTCCCTTCCCCTCTCTCTTTCTTTTTCCTTCCTTCTCCCCTTCTTCTTCTCTCACCCTCTCCCTTCTGTCTGTCAGTGGCAGGGATCGGAGCGGTATCCATGGGAGGGAGCGTTCTCACAGCTTCTTTAACTCCACTATCCTATCTGCCTCCACCGTCATCTCTGGAAATAATTCCCAGGCCCCCACCATCTCTATGTAAAAACGTGCGTCACACATCTAATCCTGGCAGCATTCTGGCAAACCTCTTCTGCACCTTATCCAATGGGTGGAAGATTGCAACCTTCACGTGGTCCGCCCTGTTTCGACTGATGCAATCAACTCGACGTGCACAAACGGAAGATCAAATAGAACAAGTTGTCCTACAACTTTAGGCTGTGCACGCCACACGAAAGAAGACCCTATCCAAAGCCTCCACATCCTTCCTGTAATAGACGGAAGGGGCAACCAGAACTGGAAGCAGTACTCCAAATGCGACCCAACCAAATTCTTAAGAAGCTGCATCATGACTTCCTGACGCTTATACTCAATGCTTTAAGCAATAAAGGCAGGCTATCCTATTTGCCTTCTTTACCACCCTATCTACTTGTGCTGTCACCTTCAGTGAGCTATGAACATAGACTCCAAGATCCCTCTGCACATCAATGGTGTTAAGCATGTTGCCATTAACTATATACTCTCCTTACATTCAACCTCTCAATGTGCAACACGGCACACATGCACAGATTAAATTACTTCTGCCATTCCTCCACCCATTTCTACAGCAGATTTACGTATGCCTCTGTATCTTCTGACAGCCTTCCTCACTGCCTGCAACTCCTCTCACAGACCTCCAGTCGGAATATCTTCTTTCCACCACAACCCTTTGTCTTCTATGAATAAGCCAATTCTGAATCCACACAACCAGTCACTGCATATCATGTGCATCTTAATCTTCTGGATCAGCCTACCATGAAGGACTTTTATCAAAAGCCTTAAGGGCCTGTCCCACTTACGCGACCTTTTCGGCGACTGCCGGCACCCGTCATTGGTCGCCGAAAATTTTCAACATGTTGAAAATTCAGCGGCGACCAGAAAGACGCTACAACTCTTTGGAGACCTCTCACGACCATAGAGAGACCTCTCATGACCATACAGGCAACCCATGGCGACATGTCGCGGGTCACCTCTCATGACCATAGACGACCTCTCACGACCATACAACCTGTATGGTCGTGAGAGATCTCCTATGGTCGTGAGAGGTCTCCAAAGAGTCGTAGCGTCTTTCTAGTCACCGCTGAATTTTCAACATGTTGCAAATTTTCGGCGACCTATCACGTGTGCCGGCAGTCGCCAAAAAGGTCGCGTAATGGGGCTGTCCCACTGCGGTGACATAATCTGCGAGTTTAGAAGAGTTTGCCCTCGACTCAAAGTCGCAGCATGGTCGACACGTGGTCCTAGGAGGTCCTATGAGGTCACTGGAACTCTCCTTCATACTGGAGGGGAGTTCCCACATACTCGCGGCCTCAGGAAAAAATTTCAGCAGGTTAAAAAAATTTCCGCGAGTCAAAATTGGTCGGCATGGTTCTTTTGAACTCGTAGTGCAGTGGAGTGGGGTCGCTATGTAATTATAGGCAGTCGAGGGCAGCCGTAGGCAATCTCCTTCGCTGACCGGGCATTTTAATTGGCTCATTGGAGTTTTCAGGACCAAGGAAAACCGACCAGTAAGTTAAATGCCCGCTAAACTTTATTATAAGTTGTCTGGCTTCTTAAAAGTGTCTCCACTCCTTCTCCCCCACTTCTCTCCCCTTCTCACCCCCCCCCCCCCCCCCCCGCTCTCTAAAGGAATTACCATTCACTGTGCAGCCGTCTTTTACCTTCCTGTTCATTGCGGGTGTGAATTTCAGACAGTGCTCCCCCACTTTCCCTGGCCCCTGCCTGTGTGTGCGTGTGCGCGTGCATGTGTGTGCGGTCGGTCGATCCAGCTCTCGGTTTCATCGCTGATGGTCGATCCAGCTCTAGGTTTTTCCGGAGAGTGCCCTTGAGCTTGAAGGTTGAAGACAGTCGCTGAAAGGTCGCGTCAGTGGGACAGGCCCTTAAGTGGGACAGGTAGGAATGGCAGATGCTGGTTTACCCCAAAGATAGACAGGAAATACTGGAGTAACTCAACAGGACAGGCAGCTTTTCTGGAGAGAAGGAATGGATGACATTTGAAGTTGAGACACTTCTTCAGACTGTCTACCTTCGCCTTACTAAAATCCATGTGTACAACATCCGCTGCCCTACCTTCATTAATGTCCTTCATCACCTCAAAAAACTCAATTGAGTTAGTAAGGCGCGACCTGCCACACACCAAGCCGTGCTGGCTGTCCCTAGCCAATTATCTTCCAAATGTGAGTAGATCCTATCTCAAATAATTCAATAGTTTCCCTACTACTGACATGAGGCTCACCAGCCTATATTTCTTAGATTCTCTTTATTTCCCTTCTTAAACAAAGGGGGGAAAATACTTCCTCGGTTTTCCCCTAAACCTTACTACTCGCCTTAAATTGATGCCTTTTCAGCTTAGACACCACTGCTATGGGGAAACGTTTCTTATTATCTACCATGTTTCTATTTAGCTATAATTTTAAGAGATACAGCTTGAAAATAGCCCCTTCGATCCACTGAGTTCCCGCCGAACATCGATCACCCGTTCACACTAGTTCTATGTTATTCCACTTTCTCATTCATTCATTCACTGACACTCTGACTGTGTAAAGCAGCAGCTCTACCAGCTGTGCCACTGTCCCGCCCCCTAATATGCCTCATAATTTTGCATGCCTTTGTCAGGTACACATTCAGTCACATCTACATGAAAGAAAACAAACCCAGCTCTCCTCATAACTTAAACATTCCATCCAGTGCAATCGTCTCCTTTATACAATGTGGTGACCGGAACTACACATAATATTCCAGCTCTGCTAACCAATGTTTCATAAAGTTGCACCAAGATAAGTCATGCCAAATGTCCAAGAAGATTTTTCTTGAGAAATTTGATCCAAGTTGGTACCTATAATGCCCAGCATAAACAATTATTTAAATGCGGGAGTGGTTGCATTGTAATAAACCACTACAGTGATAACATTTTGAAAATTATGCTGGTAATAATGTCTATTCTTACTTCCTTCAGCAAATCTAAGATAGACATTCCAGTTACAAGTAAATTCACACAAGATTAAACAAAACATTTTTAATTCCAACTTTTGTCTTATCAATCACCTGATAAATAGATGCCCTGATAGTGTCTGGAGCTTCAAGGTTAGAAGTTTCATTTGGTAAAGCCTTTCTGTCCAAGATTTTTAATGTTCCCAAATATCGAGGTTCAGTTGTTTTGGATTGTGGACTTTTTCTAGCAGAAGATCTTCCCATGGTCTGCACGGGTGAATTCAGAGACCTGTGAAAAGTGCAAATGCTTATACTTACTTTCTATGATTCCAATGTTAAACAATTGAAGACTCCGCAGCTTTTAAAATATTTACCAGTGGGAGTAAGTCTGGTCCTGGGGAAAAGATACTAAACTGGGGTAAGGCAGATTCAAACATTATTAGGCAGTTAAGCAGAGTAAATAGGCAGCAGCTGTTATTGGGTAGGTCCACATTTGACACGTGAGAGTCATTTTAAGATCAACTGATCAGACTTCAGGACTGGCATGCTTCAGAAAAGAGGAGGGATAAGATGTCAAGGTAAGGGAACCTTGGATGACCAAAGAGGTTCTCGCTTTGGTCAAAAAGAAAAAAAGAAGCACATCCAAGGTTTAGGAAGGTGAAATCATACAGCCCTTTGAGGAATATAAAGAATGCAGGAAAGAACTCTCGTAGGGAATTAGGAGGACCAGAAATTGCCGTGACATGTCAATACCATGTAAGATTAAAGAGCATCCCATACACATATAAACAAGCGAGATCTGAGGAGGTGACAAAAGTGATCAATCAGGGAATATAGGGTTCAATCATAATATATAATAATAATAATAATTTGTTTTTATAGGGACAGTGCATATTAATGAACATTTGCATGTAAATATGCGAGATTGTAGCCAATCAGTAGCTAATTTCCGTCTCTAGTCCCAGGCAAAGGTAGGTGAAGTGTCTTGCCCAAGGACACAACGGCAGTACACACTCCAAGCAGGATTCGAACCGGCCACCTTCAGGTTGCCAGCCGAACACTTAGCCCATTGTGCCATCTGTCGTCCTCTGTCTTCTATTGTCTGTCATCATAACCTCTGTCTTCTATTGGTAAGCTTGTTCTGAATCCATATGTCCAAGTGGCGCAGCTGGTATAGCTGCTGGGCCTGTTTCTATGCTCACGACTCTTGTGCTGTGAGGCAGCAGCTCTACCAGCTGCGCCACCCTGCATTCTCACAGCATCCTCCTCACAGTTCACACTGCCACCCAATTTTGTGTCAACTGCAAATTTGCTAATGTTACTTTGAATCCCTTCATCCAAATCATTGATGTATATTGTAAATAGGTGCGGTCCCAGTAACGAGACTTGCGGTACCCCACTATCCATGTCAGCACTCTACCCCCAGTACCATGTGCCCTAATTTTGCCCACTAATCTCCTATGTGGGACCTTATCAAATGCTTTTTGAAAGTCCAGGTACACTACATCCACTGGCTCTCCCTTGTCCATTTTCCTAGTTACATCTTCAAAAAATTCCAGAAGATTAGTCAAGCATGATTTCCCCTTCGTAAATTCATGCTGACTCGGACCATGACTCGGACCGATCCTGTTACTGCTATCCAAATGTTCGGCTATCTCATCTTTTATAATTGACTCCAGCATCTTCCCCACCACCGATGTCAGGCTAATTGGTCTATAATTCCCTGTTTTCTCTCTCCCGCCTTTCCTAAAAAGTGGGATAACATTAGCCACCCTCCAATCCACAGGAACTGATCCTGAGTCTATAGAACATTGGAAAATTATCACCAATGCATCTACGATTTCTAGAGCCACTTCCTTAAGTACCCTGGGATGCAGACCATCAGGCCCTGGGGATTTATCAGCCTTCAGTCCCATCAGTCTATCCAACACCATTTCCTGCCTAATGTGGATTTCTTTCAGTTCCTCCGTCACCCCAGATCCTCTGGCCACTATTATATCAGGAAGATTGTTTGTGTCCTCCTTAGTTACCTGCCCACATTTGGCCCATATCACTCACAACTTTTCCTATCGATGTCCCTGTCCATATATCTTCAAAGGTCTTTTAAATATTGTTATAGTACCTGCCTCAACTACCTCCTCTGGCAACTCATTCCATATGTCCACCATGTGAATAGAGAGCTTGGACTAACTTAGCCTGCTTCTCTGGTATGTTGGAGACTGAAGACAAACTTGATAGAACTTGATAGCACGTTTAAGGGTCATGTTGATGCTTTGGCACCGACCGTGCAAGAGCTGGCTGCTCTTGAAAAGGAGGCGCAGTCGTCTTTCTTACAGTTTGGCTTTCTTCCCAACCAATTGTTCAAGCGCTTTTGATTGCAACATGCGCCTTAATTTAGTTCAACAAAGAAACTGACAAGTTACTAAAGAACTAAAGAGGCATAGATAGGATTTGACAGTCAGAATCTTTTTTGCAAGATGGAAATATCAAAGACTAGGGGCATAGCTTTAAGATGAGATGGGGAAATTAATTTTACACGGAACATTATAGCCCAGAATGCGTTGCTTGGGGTGATGGTGGAAGCAGATACTGTAGCAGTATTAAAGAGGCTTATGGGAAGGCACATTAATTTGCAGAGAATGGAGGAATATGCAGACAGAAGAGGTTAACTTAATTTCCATCATGCTCGGCACAGGCATCATGGGTAGAAGGGCCTATTCCTGTGTTGTACAGTTCTACAAATTTGAAACATTTTCCACAACAATCCATTTTATCCCTAATGCTTATTTTCATTTTGAATACAGATTCCCATTAAAGAATAAGGATTTGAAACCTTATGTGAATCTGCATATTTTAGCATAAAATCACCATAAAGGAGTGCTGGACCATCAGTATGTTATTTTTGCATTACCTGCTATCATTTGATTTTCGATGTGATTTTGGATTTTGACCCTTGCTCCCAATCCATTCCATCCTAGCTTGGTCTTTCTCCTGCAAGTACGATAGTAAATATTTTCATTTGCTCAGCCTTCTTGCAAAAACATAAATTAGATAGGAGGAAACACAACACCATCATTCTTCCAAACTCAAGGTTTCAAGGTCAGTTTATTGTCACATGTACCAATTAAGGTCCAGTGGAATTCGAATTACCAGACCCAAGGAACTGGGTCTCTGCTCATCCTATTGCAACTGGATCCAAAACTTCCTCACTGGCAGACTTCAATCAGTACAAACTGACAACACTCCTCTTCCTTGCTGGCAGCACAGGGACACATCAACACTATTTGCTCAATCACCTATTCTACCCTCTCTGTACTTATTGACTTCAGGAAAGAAAAGCTGAGGGATCATGTTTCTATCGGGGATGGGGTGGTGTTGGAGAGGGTTGGAGACCAGTGGGATGGTGTTAGAGAGGGTCAACATCTTCAAGTTCCTGAGTGTGCATATCACTGAAGATCTGACTTGGGCCCAGCACGTTGATGCTATTACAAGGAAAGCTCACCAATGTCTCTACTTCCTCAGAAGATGGAGAAGATTCAGCATGTTGACAAATACTCTATTGAACTTCTGCAAGTATATGGTAGAGAGTATAGGAGCACCAGTTTAGTAATTCGAACACCCAAGAAAGAAAGAGGCTGCGGAAAGAGTAGGCAATGACATGAAGGGTATTGAGTTTCCTACCATTAAAGGATCTATGGTAAACGCTGCTTCGAGCTGGTAGCTAATATCATCAATAATCCACACCACCTTGGCCACCTCTCAGCTCACTGCTACCATCAGGAAGAAGTTCCAGGAGCCTGAGAATAGTTAACTCCATGTTCAAGAACAGCTTCTTTCCATCAGCCGTCAGGCCATTAAACCACTGTCTAGAACTGTGACCACAACACTACCACACCACTGAACTTTTTTTGTCTTTGCACTGCTGAGGTTTGATTGTATACTTTGGCTTGCGCCATTATGGTCTGGTTTATCTCATGTAATTGATCATTTATTGTATATGTTTTTATTGTAATGTGGCTGTGTAGCTGCAGTAATTAAGTATGTCATTGTTCTGGTCCTTGTGCATGTGACAAATCAACACCCTTGACTCTTGACCATCAAAAGTACTTTTGACTGAATTATTTAAATTATCTATTGTTTGGTTAAAGTTGTGTAATTAAAACACTGATAAATTCTCAAAAGCTGAAATTCATCCTGTACAATATGTGCAATTAAGTGACAGTTCTTACTTTGTGAGAAGCATATACTTGTACACCCATTAAGATTCTAAACACAACCGTCTTTTTCATCGCATGTTAAGGAAAAATACCAATTAAGATGGAAAATATTGAAAAGTTATACGTAATTTAATTTTAAAAAGTATAGTGTAGAAACAAAGAATTGCAGATGCTGGTTTACAAAAAAAGGGCACAAAATGCTGTAGGCAGATCAAGTCGCATCTCTGAAGAACATGGAAAGGTCCCTTCTTGGTCAGGACCCTTCTTCAGACTGACTGTGGGGGGTGGATGGGAGGGGGGAGAAAGCTAGAAGAGAGAAGGGGCAGGACAAAGCCTGGAAGGTAAAAGGTTGATACAGGTGAGGGGGGCATTGATAGGCAGATGGTTGGACAAAGGCCAGAGATGAAAACACAGAGGTCGTCAGACATAAGGATCGAAGAGTCATGCATTGTGAAGCTATAGGAAGGAATGTAGGTGGAAGGGGGGGGGGGGGGGGGAGGGGGGAAAGAAGGGAGGTGAGGTGCTTTCTAGTTACTTAAAACTGGAGGATTCAATGTTTATAACGTTGCGATGCAAGCACATTCTGATATGGCCTCCTGTACATCGGCAAGACTGAGAGTGGACCCAATGACCGTTTCGCCAAACACTTGCGCTCAGCCCACCAAGGTTTACTGGATTTCCTGGTTGCTAACCATAATAACTACTGCTTCCTCATTACCATACTGACTTTTCTCTCCTGGGCCTCCTTCACTGCCAGAGTGAGGCCACAAACAAACTGGAGTAACAGCACCTCATATTCTGTTGTGTAGCCTCCAACCCAATAGTAACAAGAGAAATGATATGCAAATAGAAACCCCATTCGCCAAGACAGATGTTTATAGGAACTCATTCTTTGTAAGAACCTTAAGGGAATGGAATAAACTAGACAACAATATAGTCAAATCACCTTCACTGGACAGTTTTAGGGGGGCACTAACAGCATGTTAGTGTGCACAACACATCCAAGTTGGCGATATGCAGAGTACTGCCCTGCCGACTACAAATTCAGAAATTCAGAAGGTATGAACATTGAATTCTCCAATTATAGACATTTACAACCCCCTGCCTTCCCGTTCTTCCCTTGCGCCCTCCCTCTTCTTTCCCCGTCTCTCCCCTATGCCCCACTGGGACTCACACTTATTTCTCCCCTTCGCTCCCTTTCCATCTGCATTCCTTCCTCTCGCATCACAATTCGCAAATTTTCAATCCTTTTGTCTCACAGCTTCTGACATTTTATCTCTGGTCTTTGTCTAGCCGTCTGCCTATCAAAAACACTCCCTCACTTGTCCAACCTGTTACCTGTCAGGATCTACCATCTTCTCAGGCAGAGAGCGTCATAGTGCAAAAGGTTTAGATGGGGTGGAATTTGTCAAAGGTCTTCAGGAAAATTTCCTCCGGCAATATGTTGAGGGCCCTACATGGGAGAGGGTAACGTTTGATCTAGTCTTGGGAAATTGGTAGGGGCAAGTGGATGAAGTGTTCGTGAATGAACCTTTAGGGCCCAGCAACCACTGTTCTATTAGATTTAAGATAATTATGGATAGGGACAGAGCATGCCCACGAGTTAAAATTCGAAATTGGGGCAAGACCAACTTTGAGGGTATGAGAATGGAACTCGCTCAAGTAGATTGGAGTAAGTTGTTTGATAGAAGGAACGTCAGGAAAATGGGATGTTTTTAAAAGTGTGCTGACAAGAGTTCAGGATATGCACGTCCCTGTTAGAGTGAAGGGCAAGGCAGGCAATTGTAAGGAAGCCTGGCTGAGGAGGGAAATTAAGGCTTTTGTCAGGAGTTTTGGGAACTAAGGACTAAGCTAAAAAAGGAAATCATAAGGGCAAAAATAGGTCATGAGATAGCTCTGGCAGATAGCATTAAGGATAATCCCAAGAGGTTTTATAAGCACATAAAGGGAAAAAGGATAACCAGAGGTCCTGAGTTGGACCCCTCAGGAATCAAAACAGTCAAATCTGTGTGGCGTCACAGGAAATAGGCAAGGTCCTCAATGAGTGTTTCTATTCTGTTTTTACTATGGAAAAAGACGGAACGGGAGATCTTGGCGTAGTCATTGGAAGTGTCTTGAGAGCAGTCAGTATCATGGTCGCAGAGGTGCTGAAGGTCCTGATGTGAATGAGGAAAGACAAATCTCTCGGTCCCGATCAGATACATCCGAGGACACTGGGAAGCTAGAGAGGAAATTGCAGGAGCCCTCGCTGAGATTTATGATTCGTAGCTAAATGTTGGTGTGGTGCCCGAAGACTGGAGAGTGGCAAATGTTGTGCCTCTATTCCAGAAGGGCTGCAGGGAAAAGGTTGGGAACTGCAGGCCACTGACCCTATCATCTGTAGTCGGAAAGATACTTGAGAGTATTCTGAGGGTTAGGATTCACATGCATTTAGATAGACAGGGACTGATTAGAGATAGTCAGCATGATTTTGTACATGGGAGGTCATGTCTTACAAATCTGAGTTTTTTTTTGACGTGACCAAAAAAGTTAATGGCAGAGCTATAGATGTTACATAAATAAACAGATTGCATGGGATCCAAGGAGAGAAAGCTGAATAGATAGAAAATTGGCTTCATAGAAGGAAGCAGAGCGTGATGGACTAGAGGCCTGTGACTAATGGTGTGCCTCAGGGTTCTATGCTGAGGCCATTTTTTTTTTGCTGTTTGTCATCTATATCAATGATATGTATGAGAATACTACAACTTACAGTTTACACAAAAGGTGGTGGGGGTATGGAACGAACTGCCAGATGAGGTAAGATGAGAATGTATAAGGCATGATTAGCAAATTTGCAGATGACACTAAAGTGGGTGGTATTGAGATAGTGAAGATGGCGGTCAAAAATTGCAGAAGGATCTTGATCAGGTGGGCTGAGAAATGGCAAATGGAATTTAATACAGAGAAATGTGATGTGTTGCATTTTGGGAAGTCTAACAAGGGCAGGACCTACATAGTGAATGGTAGGGCTCTGGGGAGTGTTGTAGAACAGAGGGATCCAGGAGTTCAGGTACATCATTCCAGGTAGATAGGATGGTCAAAAAAACTTTTGGCAAATTAGTCTTCACCTGTCAGAGTATTGAGTATAGAAGTTGGGAGCTCATGTTACCATTATACAACACATTGGTGTGGCAACATTTAGAGTATTGTGTTCAGTTTTGGTCACCATGTTATAGGAAAGATGTTGTCAATCTTGAAAGGGTTCAAAGAAGATTTACCAGGATGTTGCCAGGACTCGAGGAACTGAGCTGTAATGCGAGGTAGAGCTGGTTAGAGCTTTGTTCCTTGGAGCACAAGAGGATGAGGGGCGATCTTATAGAGGTATCTAAAATCATGAGAGGAAAAGAAAAGAGTCTTTTGCGCAGAGTAGATGAATCAAGAACCAGAGGACATAGGTTTAAGGTGAGGGGAGAAAGATTTAATAGGAACCTGAGAATACCTTTTTTACACAAATGGTGGTGAGTGTATGGAACAAGCTGCTGGAGGAGGTAGTTGAGGCAGATACTATCGCAATGTTTAAGAAACATTTACACAGGTACATGGATAGGATAGGTTTAGAAGGATACGGGCCAAACGCAGGCAGGTGGGACTAGTGTTTGCCTTCATGGTTGAAGCATTGAGTATCTTGATTATGATGTAGCTTTTTGGACTTTGGTTAGGCCACATTTGAAGTATTGTATGCAGTTGTGATTGCCCCAATGCAGGAAAGATGTAGAATCTTTTGAAAGTGTGCAGAGGAGGTGTGCCAGAATTATGTCTGGAATAGAGGGTTTTAGCTACAAGGAGAGATTGGTCAGACGTGGATTGCTTTCTCTGGAATGCCGGAAGTTGGGGGAGATCTGATAGAAGTATATAAGATTATGAGAGGCAGAGATAGGGTGGACAGTAACTGTTTTTCCAGTATATCAAACACTGGAGGGCATAGCTTTAAGTTAAGAGGGGCAAAATTGAAAGGAGAAGGAGGTTGATGGGGGGGGGGGGGGGGGTAAGTGTTTTTATACAGTTGGTGCCTGGATCACACTGCCAGGGACGGTGGTGGAGACAAATATTGTAGTGAAATTTAAGAAACTTTTGCATCAGCAGATGGATATGCATGGAATGGAGGTAATATATACGCATTATGTGCAGGCAGCTAAGAGTTTGTCTTGGCATCATGTTCGGCACAAACATTGTAGGCTGAAAGGCCTGCTCTAGTGCTGTACTGTTCTATGTAAACTGCATCCTCATACATCCCTTTGGACTGTACTTACATAGAAATATAGAAAATAGGTGTAGGAGGAGGCCATTCGGCCCTTCGAGCCAGCACCGCCATTCATTGTGATCATGGCTGATCGTCCCCAATCAATAACCCGTGCCTGCCTTCTCCCCGTATGCCTTGACTCCACTAGCCCCTAGAGCTCTATCTAACTCTCTCTTAAATCCATCCAGTGATTTGCCCTCCACTGCCGTCTGCGGCAGGGAATTCCACAAATTCACAACACTCTGGGTGAAAAAGTTTTTTCTCACCTCAGTCTTAAATGGCCTCCCCTTTACTCTAAGACTGTGGCCCCTGGTTCTGGACTCGCCCAACATTGGGAACATTTTTCTTGCACCTAGCTTGTCTAGCCCTTTTATAATTTTATATGTTTCTATAAGATACCCCCTCATCCTTCTAAACTCCAGTGAATACAAGCCTAGTCTCTTCAATCTTTCCACATATGACAGTCCCGCCATCCCAGGGATAATTTGTTACCTCTCACACAGTCATGGGCCTCATTATGTCAGGAAAGTCATGGACCTCATTATGTCAGGAAATCATACTTTCATAGTTTCCAAGGTTGTAGTATCCCAGCTGTACACAGCCCACTTATACCTTCTGCCAAATCCACAAGCAGGATGTTGAATTAGACCTCTTATTCCAACTTGGTCTTACACCAGCAAAGTAATTTCCTTTCGCCCTGACTCCATCCTTTCTCTCTTGGTACTGTTCCTTTCCAAGCTCTCTGCCACATCAACAGTTTTCAATTTACTGGTCCCAACTAGCTCATCTTCACACTCTATGTATAATTTCTCTCCACCTCCATCCCATTTGAAGAGGGTGTTAAGGACCACTACACCTTCCTTGAACAAAGGCTTAACCAGCTCCCCTTCATATTTATTCACCTGGCTAAAAATGTTCTGACATTGAACAGCCTGCGACCTCCTTGTTTGAAGCTAGTTGTTAAAACAACATTTCCTTCAATTTCACTCACATTTACTAGATCAAAGAAGTAACCACAAGCACTTGTATCGGCCCAAGCAACACCTTTCTTTTTTGAAAGACATGATGCAGTCATTATTTCAGTAGTACGGGCCCATTCCCTCAACTCTTCTTCCAGTACACTGAAGACTTCATTAATGCTCCTTCCTACACTCATACAGAACTTTTTTTCTGTGACATCTAAACATTGTCCTTCTCTAACTTTCTTTCCCTTTCTAGATCTCTGCACTTTAATCTCTGAGAGTATATAAGCTACCCACAAACATCCACTACAAACCGACAGGCTCGTGGCATTCCACCTCTTGCAGCAACTCTGTTCCATTCTTACAGTTCCCCTATCTCTATGGCATTTATTCCAATGACGCCAAATATGAGATTTTCTGCAGAGGCCACTGAAATGTCTTCCTTCTTCCTGTGGCATGGTTTTACCTTCACCATAGTGGACACAAACATTGGGCACATCTTGTCTATTTTCTGAACTCTACTCTACATCATCTCTTCAGCCACACATTCATCAGAAATTCCTTAGCAGATTTGGGAAACTTTCTATATTTGAGACTCTTTCTCAAATCCCTGTAATCTGCTTACAAGAATTCATTCCTCTACTGCATACATCATCGATGCCAAAAAGACCATGACTATAGCTCATACCCCACCCTCAGAATGTTCAACAAACCACTCTGTTCCATCCTCTAGACTGACACCATTCGGATCTCACCAAATTCATTTTAGCTTTTGTTATCCCCAGCCCCTTTCAGTTGTCTTAAGAATAAGGGGTAGGCCATTTAGGACTGAGATGAGGAAAAACTTTTTCACCCAGAGAGTGAATCTGTGGAATTCTCTGCCACAGAACGCAGTGGAGGCTAATTCACTGGATGTTTTCAAGAGAGAGTTAGCTCTTAGGGCTATTGGAATCAAGGAATATGAGGAGAAAGCAGGAACGGGGTGCCGATTTTGGATAATCAGCCATGATCATATTGAATGCCGGTGCTGGCTCGAAGGGCCGAATGGCCTACTCCTGCACCTATTTTTTATGTTTCTATGTCTCTTAGCCCCAGCTGTACTACACAACATGCAGGTAGTAATCCAGAAATATCAATCCATTAAATTAAACTTGAATTTCTTTAAACTTACTCCGAGTACTCTATATACTCTGTATAATCACTTAAATTCCCCAATTATCGAAATACCTCCAAAATCTCTTGTTCTATTTACTTTGAAAAGTTTTAAATAACATTTGATGGTAAAAACAGAAATGATACTACCTTGGAAAGATAGTTTATAAAGAATTGTTGGTAAAGAATCATTGCAAAGTAAGTAAATAACATTTAAAATAATTACCTTCAATTTGGAAGAATTCCCCATGAAAGACTCCGGGATGGCATGATCAGTGACATGTTGCTCCAAGTTGGGTTTAAACACTTGAGTTTGCCAATGATCTACATTCGCTTCTGCTTGTAACAAGTGCTTTAATTTAATTTTCACTTCATCATTTGTGTTATTATCTTCAAATTGTGCCCCAGCAATGGGTGATATCTTCCCATTGATTCTATCATTTGCATAGCTGCCTGTGACATCACTATCTATAAGCAAAATAATGTTAAAAGATTTACATAAACATTCTACATATGTATCATAATCGATTGATGGAATGTTATTTAACTTTATTTTACATGGGAGAACATCCAGTTTTTAGCTGGTTAAATTACTTATTTTTAAGTAACAGAATCAATGAATTCTTATAAACTCTGGTTTAATATTTTTGGTTTAGAATTTTCTTTGTTGGTAATAAGTAGTGTGAAAAGTAACCAACTAAACTTGCCGTCAACACTATCTATCATGATTTAAAGATGTACTCTTGGCAGCACTGTTGGCATCATTTTACAAGGGCTCAACAATGGCAGAAATCCCACCTGACATAATGGTTATCACCAGAAACCTGTACATAGAAACATAGAAACATAGAAAATAGGTGCAGGAGTAGGCCATTCGGCCCTTCGAGCCTGCACCGCCATTTGATATGATCATGGCTGATCATCCAACTCAGTATCCCATCCCTGCCTTCTCTCCATACCTCCTGATCCCTTTAGCCACAAGGGCCACATCTAACTCCCTCTTAAATATAGCCAATGAACTGGCCTCAACTACCTTCTGTGGAAGAGAATTCCACAGATTCACCACTCTCTGTAAAAAATGATTTCCTCATCTCGGTCCTAAAAGTCTTCCCTCTTATCCTTAAACTGTGACCCCTAGTTCTGGACTTCCCCAACATCGGGAATAATCTTCCTGCATCTAGCCTGTCCAACCCCTTAAGAATTTTGTAAGTTTCTATAAGATCCCTCCTCAGTCTTCTGAATTCCAACGTGTACAAGCCAAGTCTATCCAGTCTTTCCTCATATGAAAGTCCTGCCATCCCACAATAGCTTCTCAGATTTCTGGCAGACATAACTTTCTAACAATCTCATGAACCTTGGCTTAGAAATACAACACATGCATTTAAAATTAATTTATTTGCAACTCACTTAAAGCATCAGGACACTTAATAAATAAAAGTTAACATTTAAGGAATGTGGCTAGGTAAGGAATATGATTCATCAAGGACAAGTAGAACCCAATACTTTTGTAAACAAATCTCAACTTACCTTTTAAAAATTAACCTAACTTCCCAAATAAATTCAAATCTGTATTTTATTAGTACATTCAAAATTTTAAACAACTATAGATGGATCCTTTTTGTAAGCTTCCTGGGGTAAAGACCTGAAAATACTTTGTCCAGACATTGGATTTTATAGCCATTAGTGGAATTAGTAGAGATTCATACTAGTGTGCCTAATGTCCTTCTACCATCAATTGCGCATCTCAGCTCGCTTAACATATAATGCCATTTTTCAACATTGCCAACATAAATTGAAACTCCCAGGTGCATTTCGTAGTTACAAAAATAACGGGTCCAGACCCCAAATATTCTCCATTGAGAAGTAGAGAGTCAGAGAGCATGGAAACATGGAAACAGGACCTTTAGCCCAACTTGCCGCGCCGACCACAATGCTCCATCTAGACTAGTCCCATCTGCCTTTGTTTGGCCCATATCCCTCTAAACCTATCTTCTCCATGTACTGGTCCACATGTTTTTAAATGTTGTGAAAGTACCTGCCTCAACTACCTCCTCTGGCATAGTGGTGCAGCGGTAGAGTTGCTGCATTACAGCAGCAGAAACCTGCGTTCAATACTGACTGCGGTGATGTCTATACAGAGATGGTACATTCTTCCCGTGACCACGTGTGTTTTCTCTGGGTACTCCAGTTTCCTTCCACACTCCAAAGACATACAGGTTAGTCTGTTAATTGGCTTCCGTTAATTGTAAAATGTCCTTAGTGTGTAGGATAGTGCTAGTGTATGGGATGATCGCTGGTCGGCGCAGACTCAGTGGGCCAAAGGGTCGGCTTCCAAGTTGTATCTCTAAAGTCTAAAAGCAGTTTGTTCCATTTACCCCACCCTTTAAAAAAAATAAACGTCTCTCTGGTTTACTATTAAATCTTTTTCCTCTCACCTAAAACCCATGTTCTCTGGTTTTTCATTCCCTGACTGTGGGTAAAATACTCTGTGCACTTACCCTATCTATTCCTCTCATGATCTTATACACCTCTATATGATCACCCCTCATCCTCCTGCGCTCCAAGGAATAAAGTCTTAGCCTGTTCAACCACTCCCTATAGCTCAGGCCATCAAGTCCTGGCAACATCCTCGTAAATCTTCTCTGCACCCTTTCCAGCTCAACAACATCTTTCCTATAACAGGGTAACCAAAACTGAACACAATACTCTAGGTGTGGCCCCACCAATGTCTTGTACAACTGTAACACAACTTCCCAACTCCATAATTTAAATACATATCAGGCCTTCCCTCAACCTTTGACACTCCAGAGAAAACAACCTACGTTTGTCCAACTTGTCCTTATATCTACTAATCCAGACATAATTCTGGTGAACATCCATACCCACTCCAAAGCTTCTAACATGCTTCTTATAATGGGGTGACCAGAACTGTACACAACACTCCATATGCAGCCTAGACAAAGTTTTATAAAGCTGCAACATGTCTTATTGATTTTCATGTTCCAATCTGAGATATAATTAAAAGGGCAACTGGACCCGCCATGAAAGCTAGATTCAGGGTGCCGGTCAAATGCACAAATACCTTCAACAGTGCTTAAGTGGAAATGGTCAAGACCATCCCTTTGATGTAAATATCAATAGCAGTTTGACCTGATCCAACCACATCAACACTTTGGGCAAGAAAGCACACAAATGCGTCTACTTCCTCAGAAGACTCGGGAAAGTCTTTCTCACAGAGAGTGGTGAGTCTGTGGAATTCTCTGCCTCAGAGGTTCTCTGGATGCTTTCAAGAGAGAGCTAGATAGGGCTCTTAAAAATAGCGGAGTCAGGGGATATAGGGAGAAGGCAGGAACGGGGTACTGATTGGGGATGATCAGCCATGATCACATTAAATGGCGGTGCTGGCTCGAAGGGCCGAATGGCTTACTCCTGCACCTATTGTCTATTAAAATACAGCATGTCTTTAAAGATCCTTGCAAATCTCTATAGATGCACCATTGAAAGCAATCTATGCATGGAAGGCATGGAACTGTGCTGTCCAAGAGTTGTGGATGCAGCTCAGGCTCCCCACCCCTCTGCCCAATCATCTTCATCTATACATACTGCCTCAGGAAAGTGGCCAACATAATCAAAAACTACTCACTCCCTCTCTCTTCTCCACTCTCCTATTGTGCAGAAGACCCAAAAGCTTGAAAGCATGTATCACGCGAATCAAGCTACTTCCCAGCTGGATTTACTCTTCAAAAGATTTCTCATGTATTAGGGATGTATTTCCAATCTTCAAATCTACCTCGATGCAGCCCTGCACATTTCCTATCTACATGTTCGCTGTAGCTATAACAATATATTCTGAACTTTGTTTCTTTTCTCTTTTGCACTACCTGTTCTACCTGTGCATGGTACAATTTACCTGGATAGCATGTAAAACAACATTTTACTGCTTACATGAAACAAACTGCCAGAGGAAGTGGTGGAGGCAGTTGATCCCTATCAACCTTACTCCGGGATTTCCTGTGTGCCTCTCCTGGTGACCACCCATCTATCTGTCTGAACCTTTGGTGTGACCACCACCCTGAACCTACAGCCTATAACCCTCTTTGCCTCCTGTATGCTCTTCAGTGTGTCACTCCAACTGATCCGTGTGCTATGAGAGGAGCTACAGCTGAACACACTTCCTGCAGTCATAGCCACCAGGGACACTAAACTGCACACTAATTCCCCACATCAGACTGGAGGAGCACACCACTCCATTGACAGCTATAACTGCCCCCAAATTTATGTTCATAAGTCATAGGAGCAGAAGTAGGCCATTCAGCCCATCAAGCTTAATCCGCCATTCAATCACAGCTGATGTATCTTTCCCTCTCAACCCCATTCTCCTGCCTTCTCCTCATAATCCTTGATACTCTTACTAATCAAGTATCTGTCAATCTCTGCTTTTAAAATACCTAAGAATGTCCCTTTGAATATAAGTATTGTAGAAATATTATTAACTTCATTAACCAACCTGTAGGAGATTGCACTTGTGCTTCAATATAATCTGCAAACCTGGCATCGGGTATTGATGATGTACTTCTGCTTATGTTTAATGATGATGCTTTTGACAGAAGACTGGCACTTCTTGAATACTTGAATAACAAGAAATACTTTATAAATTAACAAGATATAAACATAGGAAGGATGCAATTAAGCCAATGAGAGCACAGAAAAGATTCATAAAGAGGTTGTGTGGCCGGAGAGCTTGAGTAAAAGAGTCACAATGTCTACTATATAGAACCAGGCCCTTCGGCCCAACGTCCCCACATCGACCCACATGCCCATCTCACTAGTCCCACCTGCCTGCGTTTGGCCCATATCCTTCTAGACCTATCTAATCCATGTACCTGTCTAAATGTTTCTTAATCGTTGTGATGGAACCGGCGGCACAGAGGCGCAGTGGTAGAGTTGCTACCTGACATTGCCAGAGGCCCGGGTTTGATCTTAACTCCGGGTGCTGTCTCCGGTTTCCCCCCACACTCCAAAGACGTACAGGTTTATAGATTAATTAGCTTTGGTAAAGATTGTAAATTGTTTCTAGTGTGTAGGATAGTGTTAGTGTACGGAGTTCGCTGGTTGGCACGGATTTGGTGGGCTGAAGGGCCTGTTTCTGCGCTGTATCTCTAAACTACACTTGCCTCAACTATCTCCACTGGCAGTTCATTCCATACTCCTACCATCCTTTATGTAAGAAAGTTGCCCTCAGGTTAATATTAAATCTTTCCCCCCTCACCTTAAACCTATGTACTCTGGATAAAAGGCTCTGTGCATTTACCCTATCTACTCCTCTCATGATCTTGTACATCTCTATAAGATCACCGCTCATACTCCTGCACTCCAAGGAATAAAGTCCCAGCCTGCTCAACCATTCCCTACAGCTCAGGCCCTTGAGTCCTGACAACTTTCTCATAAATCTTCTCTGCACCCTTTCCAGCTTGAGAACATCTTTCCTATAACAGGGTGACCAAAACTGAACATAATACTCTCCAAATATGGTCTCACCGATGTCTTGTGCAACTGTAACGTGACCTCCCAACTTCTATACTCAAAATACTGAAGTATCTCAGTGGATCAGGCAGCTTCTCTCGAAGAAAGGATAGGTGCTATTTCGGGTAGAGAACCTGCTTCAGAGAGTGTCAGGGGAGTGGGTATCTAGAGGTGAGAAACGGTACAGAACAAATCAAAGCCGGCAACAATGACTCAGGAAAGGTGGAGCCCACAATGATCCATTGTTGGCTGTGGATGAGGTGATGTTGAAGGTATACGAACAGTGAAACTAGCATGACAAATAGGGTGGGGGAGTGAAGGAGAGAGAGGATATGCAAGGGTTACCAGAAATTAGAGAAATTGATATTCATACCGTTGGCTTGTAAGCAGCACAAGTGTAATAAGAGCTGTTGTTCCTCCAATTTGCTTGTGGCCTCACTCTGACAGTGGAGGAGGCCTAGGGCAAAAAAGTCAGTATGGGAATGGGAAGGGGAGTTAAAATGTTTGGCAACCGGGTGATCGCATGTGCCAAGGCAGACTGAGAGTAGGTGTTCAGCGAAACGATCGCCCAGTCTGCGTCTTATCTCGCCGATATATTGGAGTTCACACCGAGAACAACGGATACAGTAGATGAGATTGGAGAAGGTTATGGTGAGAAGGCAAAAGAATGGGGTTGAGAGGGAGAGACAGATCAGCCATGATTGTATGGCGGAGTAGACTTGTTGGGCCGAATGGCCTAATTCTGCTCCTCAGTTATGAACTTATTAAGAGGTGCAAGTGATCCTCTGCCTCACCTGTCGGGTTCCCTGGATGGAGACGAGGGAGGAGGCATAAGGACAGGTGTCGAATCCCCTGCGGTTACAGGGGAAGGTATCATGGAGGGGTTAGTTTGGAAGGGAATGAATGAATGAACCAGGGAGTTACGGAGAGAACGGTCTCTGCAGAAAGCGGAAAGGGGTGTAGATGGGAAGATGGTGGGATCCCGTCGGAGGCGACAAAAATGTCAGAGGATTATGTGCTGTATGCAATGGCTGTATGGGGCGAACGGTGAGGATTAGGGATACTCTGTTTCTGTTGCGACTGTGGGGAAGGGGAGCAAGAGCGGAAGTATGGGATACCGAGGAGACACGTGTGAGGGCCTTATCTGTGACAGAAGAGGGGAACCCACGTTCACTGAAGAATGAGGACATCTCGGATGCCCTGGTATGGAACACCTCATCTTGGGCGCAGATACGATGGAGACGGAGGAATTGGGAGTAGGGGCATAGAGACTTTGCAGGAAGCAGGGTGGGAAGAAGTGTAGTCCAGATAGCTTTGGGAGTCAGTAGGTTTGTAACAAATGTCTATCTCCCGTGATTGAAATGGTGAGGTCAAGAAAAGGGTGGGAGGTGTCGGAGATGGTCCATTTGAATTTGAGTGCAGGATGGAAATTGGTAGTGAAGTTAATGAAGTCCATGAGTTCTGCATAGGTGCAGGAGATAGCCCCGATGCAGTTGTCAATGTAGCGGAGATATTCTGGGATAGTGCCAGTGTACGCCTGGAACAGGGATTGTCCGCCCTACCCTGCAATGAGGCAGGCAGAGCTAGGGCCCATGCAAGTGTCCATGGCTCCGCCTTTGATTTGGAGGAAGTGGGAGGAGTCGAAGGAGAATTTGTTGAGTGAGGACCAGCTCCACCAGGCAGAGGAGAGTGCTCAATGTGATGCCAAGTTAATCTCTGCCAGCACATGATCCATATGTCTCTGTTCCCTGCATATCCACATGCCTATGTAAAAGCCTCTAATGTATGTGGTTCCACCACTATTCTCTGAGGAAAATACTAGTCCCGCACTTCTCATAGAGTCATAGTCTTACAGTGTGGAAACAGGCCCTTTGGCCCAACTTGCCCACACCGGTCAACATGTCTCATCTACACTAGTCCCATCTACCTGCATTTGGGCCATAACCATCTAATCCTGTCCTATCTATGTACCTGTCTAAATGTTTCTTAACGTTGCGATAGTACCTGCCTCAAATACCTCCTTCGGCAGCTCGTTCCATACATCTACAAACCTTTGTGTGAAAAGGTTACCGCTCAGGTTCCTATTAAATCTTTCCCCCCCCTCACCTTAAATGTATGTCCTCTGGTTCTTGATTCTCCTACTCTGGGCAAGAGACTGAGCGTCTACCCAATCTATTCCTTTCTTGATTTTATACACCTCTTTCAGATCTCCTTTCATCCTCCTGCGCTCCAAGGAATAGAGTTCGAGCCTACTCAACCTCTCTCCATAGCTCAGGCCCTTGAGGCCTGGCAACATCTCTGCGTCCTTTCCAGCTTGACAAAATCTTTCCAATTACATAATGCCCAAAACTGAACACAACACCCTAAATGAGGCCTCACCAACGTCTTATACAACTGCACAATGACTTACCAATTTCTATACTCAATACTCTGACTGAAAGCCACTGTGCCAAAAGCCTGTGTGTCCACCCTATCTACCTAAGATGCCACTTTCAACGAACTATGTGCCTGTACTCCTAGATTCCTCTGCACTACAACACTCTTCCGAGCTCTACCGTTAGAACCATGTGTAGGTTCTGCCCATGTTATTGCCCCCAAAATGCAACACTTCACACTTCTCCGTATCAAATTCCATCAACCATTCCTCAGCTCACCTGATCAAGATGCTGCTGTAATTCTTGACAACCACCTTCATTATCTACAATACCACCCATTTTTATGTCATCTGCAAACTTGCTAACCTTGCAATGTACGTTCTTATCCAAATCATTGATTTGGCACACCACCAGGGGCGCCGCACGATTGGCAGCCCCGCCAACAGTCTGTTTGTTTTTTCGTATTTTTAAAATTTTTTAGTGTGTGTTAAATGTTTGTGTAAATGTTCTCCAGTTTGTTTTATGTGGGGGGAGGGGGAGGGGTCGGGGGTAACTTTTTTTCCAATTTCTTACCTTGCCGGAGATGCATTTAATTTTCGGATTGCATTCTCCGGTCGCTCAGCGTCCTACCATCGATGGAGCTGTAGGCCTCCTCGGACTGACCATGGGCTGCACTGCGGGGCCGATCCCTTGCCTGGGATCGCTCCAACCGAGGCCTGCGGACTTTACACCGGGAGCTCGCAGTCTCGGGAGAGGCCGTGGATGTCGGGAGCTCCAACATCGCGGAAGGTTCGAACAGCCCCGACGCGGGGTTCGATTGTCCGGCGCGGGGGAACTGACATCCCCCCGATGCAGAAGCTGATCGCCTCGACGCGGAGGGCCCACCGCTGGCTACGCGAGTCAAGATCATCCCGTCAATGGAAGGCTCGAGGCCCCCGACCGCGAGAGAGCAAAGGGAAGAGATTGAACTTTTTTTCACCTTCCATCACAGTGAAGAATGTGGAGGAGTCTCTGTGGTGGATGTTTATGTTAAAATGTGTTTTGTGTGTTCCGTTGCTTTTTATTTGTATGACTGACTTGGTAAATGAAATTCCTCATATATTGCAAAACATACTTGGCTAATAAAGTATTATTGTGATTGTAATTGTAATATAGATGACAAACAACAATGGACCCAGCACTGAACTGTGAGGCACAGACCTCCAGTCAGAAAAGCAACCTTCCACCATCACCCTCTGCTTCCTTCCACGAAGCCAATTTTTTATCCATTCAGCTATCTCTTCTTGAATCACATAGGATCTAACCTTCCAGAGCAGCCTACCATGCGGAACCTTGCCAAATGTATTACTAGAATCCATGTATACAACGTCGACAGCTCTGACTTCATTGATCTTTTTGGTCATGTCCTCAAACAACTAAATCAGATTCGTGAGACACAACCTCTCATGTACAAAACCAAGTTGACCATCCCTAATCACCCCTTGTCCATCTAAGTGCATGTATATCCTATTCCTCAGAATACTCTCTAGTAACTTTCTAACCACAGATGTTAAGCTCACTAGCCTGTAGTTCCCAACCTTTTCCCTGCAGCCCCTCGTGAATAGAGGGTTAACATTTGCCTCCAGTTTTCTGAACTTTAAACTTTCCCCATCTGACCTTAAACCTATGTTTTTTGAACCAATATTTCCTTCCTGAGAAAATGATTCTGACTATCTACCCTATTTATGCCTCACGACTTTATATACTATCGACCTCCGAAGCTCCAAAGAAAACAATAAAAGTTTGTCCAGAAGCATTCTGGTAAAACTCTTCTGCACCTCTACCCAAATCCACATCCTTCCTGTAAATAAGGCAACAAGAACTGCACACAATACTCCAAATAAAGCTGTAACATGATTACTTGACTCTTATACTCCATGCCTAGACTGTCCTCGGCAAGTATAACCACTCTATACCACTCTATCTACTGATGTTGCCACTTTCAGGAAGCATCTCTGGAGAGAAGGGTTTTATGTGTCTATCTTCAGTGTAAACCATCATCTGCAGTTCCTTCCTACACTTTCAGCAAGCTTTGGACTTGAACCCCAAGATCGCTCCACTGCTTTGCTGTTAAGGGATTTGCTATCAACTGTCTACTTTCCTCTTACATTCAACGTCCCACCTTACACTTGTTCACATTAAACTTGCTCTGCAAATAAATTAATTATCTATGAATTTATCCCTTTACGAATTTCAAATAATTTTTTCATGCTGTTCACAACTAGTTTAGAAACTCACGGTGATCATTGCTGGTATTGTGCCTGATTTTGGTAATATTTTCCAATGACAATGTGAACTAGCAGAATAGACAGGGTACACAGTCAGACACTTTTTGCCAGAGTGGGAATGACAAAGACTTGACGGCACAGTTTTGCAGTGAGTGGAGCAATGTTTTAATGAGATATGAGGGACATTTTTGTTTACACGGTGAGTAGTGGATGCCTAGAATGCGTGGAGGTGGAGGCAGATACGATTATAGCAATAAAGAGGCTCTTAGAAATGGATATGTAGGGAATGCAGGGATATGGATCACATGCAGGCTGAGATTAGTTTAACTTGGCATCATGTTCGGCATTAACATTGTGAGCCTATGGGCCTGTTCCAGGTCTATGTTCAGCATTCTAATTATCCCCCACATACCACAACATGTTTTGTCCCCTCATAAAGTTCAATCAAAGGTATTATTCAGCACTATTAAGAAAACAACACGTTTGCTTGCATTACCTCAGAATGTGAACCTCCAGAGTGCAATTTGTGTTTGACAGCTGAAGAAAACGGCGAATGAGACATATTAAAAAGGTTATCGTCTTGTTTCTCCAAATCATTTCTTTCTTCTTTCAAAAGATTGTAACGTGGTCTTGGTTTTGGAAATTCACCTGAAAGTGAACTCTTCGTTTCCCTTTCTTCACAAAAGCAGAAACAAAAAATGGAATCATAGATTTAGTGCCTTTTCCTGTTGTGCAATTAACATGTTAGCAATATACATATCAAGGAAAAAATAGTTCTAGTGCCACAGAGTCATATAGCACTGAAACAGGCCCATTGGCCCAACTTGCCCCAGCCAAACAATATGCCCCACCTATACTACACTAGTCCCTCGTACCTACGCGTAGTCTAGATTCCTCGAAACCTTTCCTGTGCTGGTAAATGTTGTTATAGTACCTGCCTCAACTACCATCTCTGGGAGCTCGTTCCATATACCCACCACACTCTGTGTGAAAATCAGTACCTCAGGATCCTATTACTTCTCTCTATAGCTGAGGTCCTCAAGTCCTAGCAACATCCTCGTAAATCTTCTCTGCAATCTTTCCAACTTAACATCTTTCCTAAGCCTGGGTGACCAAAACTGGTCATAATACTCCTCCCTCCTGCAGAACTCATGGACTTTATTAACTTCACCACTAACTTCCACCCTGCCTTTAAATTCACCTGGACTCTCAGACACCTCTCTCCCTTTTCTCAACCTCTCTGCCTGCATCACAGGAGACAGACTATCGACATACGAGAGAAGGATTAGGTGGCGTTTCGGGTCGAGACTTGAGTCTGAAGAAGGGTCTTGACCCGAAACGTCACCCATTCCTTCTCTCCAAAGATGCTGTCTGTCCCGCTGGACAAGTACATGGATAGGAAAGATGTGGAACTGTATGGGCCAAATGCATGCGTGCGGGACGAGAATAGATTGGCATCTTGGTCGATGTGGTCAAGTTTGGTCAAAGGGCCTGTTTCCACGCTGTACGACTCAATGACTCTATGACATTTGACAAATTCCACCCCATTTAAGCCCTTGGCAGTAAGACAGTCCCAGTCTACATTGTGAAAGTTAAAATCCCCTCCTATGTCAATCTTACTGGTCTTGCAGCTGTCCGTAATTTCCTGGCATATTTGCTCTTCTAATTCCCGTTGACTATTTAGTATTCTAGTTCATTGCCAACAAGGTGATCATCCCCATTTTATTTATCAAGTGCATCCATATGGCTTCACTGGATATACCATCAGTAATGTCATCTTGGACTACAGCCATGACATTTTCCTTCATCAATAATGCAACATCCCACTTCTTTTACTCCCACTTATACCTTTCCTGTAGCACCTGTACCCTGGAACATTACGCTGATAAACCTGTCTGTCTCTTGGCCAGGTATCCCTAATGGCTACAACATCCCAGTCACACATCCATGTCCAAGCCCAATATTCACCTGCCTTACCTGTCAGTCTTCTCGCTTTAAAATAAATGCAATTTAATCCAACATGTCAGGGTCCTCGTGCCAGGACACTTGTCCGCCAAGATATTGGTTCCCCTCCAATTTAGGCGTATCCCATCTCTCCCGTAAAGCTCACCTCTGCCCCAGAGGAGATCCCAATGGTTCAAAAATCAGAATCCCTGCCTCCTACACCAACTTGACAGCTACACAGTCATCTGTCCTATCTTCCATTTCCTACCCTCACTAGCACATGACACTTGAAGTAATCTGGAGATCACTACCTTGGAGGTCCTTTTGCCTCACTCCCTATAATCATTTTACAGGATGTCATCCCTTTTCCTAGCCACATCATTTG
The DNA here is from genome assembly GCF_010909765.2 of Amblyraja radiata. Classification (NCBI taxonomy): domain Eukaryota; kingdom Metazoa; phylum Chordata; class Chondrichthyes; order Rajiformes; family Rajidae; genus Amblyraja; species Amblyraja radiata. The sequence continues at coordinate 62,901,393 of NC_045956.1, forward strand.
TGCTAACGGGCACAACGATTTCTGGCTGCTCACCCTCCCCCTTGACAATGTCATGCAGCCGCTCCGAGACATTTTGGAACTTGGCAACAGGGAGACTAAGCACCACCCTGGAGTCTCAATTGCTCCCACGGAATCTCCTGTCTGTCCCTCCAACTAACAGGACTCCTACTACTATAGCTCTGCCTGACATTACCTTTCCCTGCTGTGCCTTAGAACTAGGTTCGCTGCCAAACATCTGACTGCTACTGTTGCTCATCCCTGATGAATCATCCCCTTCAACAGTATCCAGAAGGGTATAATGTGTTGGAAAGAACTGCAGATGCTGGTTTAAAGCAAAGTTAGACACAAAATGGTGGAGTAACTCAGCGGGACAGGCGGCATAGAAACATAGAAACATAGAAATTAGGTGCAGGAGTAGGCCATTCGGCCCTTCGAGCCTGCACCGCCATTCAATATGATCATGGCTGATCATCCAACTCAGTATCCCGTACCTGCCTTCTCGCCATACCCTCTGATCCCCTTAGCCACAAGGGCCACATCTAACTCCCTCTTAAAACTGTGGAGAGAAGGAATGGGTGACGTTTCGGGTCAAAGGAAGGGTCTCGACCCAAAACGTCACCTCTTCCTTCTCTGAGTTACTCCAGCATTTTGTGTTTGTTTTGAACGGATCGGCCAGAGGAGCCACCTGCACTCACTGTCTATTCCTTTTATCATGTTCACCCACCTACTCTCTTGTAGAGTCATGGAGTCATACAGCATGGAAACAGGCCCTTCAGCATAACTTGACCACATCGACCGACATGTCCCATCTATACTAGTCTCACCTGCCTGCGTTTGGCCCATATCCCTTTAAACCTGTCCTATCCATGTACCTATCTAAGTGTTTCTTAAATGTTGCAATGGTCACTGCCTACATACACTCACCACTCTTTGTGTGAAAATGTTAACCCTCAGATACTTATTAAATATTTCCTCCTTTATCTTCAACCTATGTCCTCTGCTTCTCGATTTCCCTACTGCAGACAAGGGTCTCTGTGCATCTTCCCGATCTATTCCTCTCATGATTTTATACACCTCTATAAGATCATCTCTCATACTCCTGTGCACCAAGGAATAGAGTCTCAGCCTGCTAAACCTCTCTCCTGCACCTCGAGTCCAGGCGACATCCTTGTAAATCTTCTTTGCACCTTTTCCAACTGGACAACATCTTTCCTGTAACATGGTGCCCAGAACTGAACACAATACTCTAAACACGGTCTCACCAATGCCTTATATAACTGCAACATGACCTCCCAACTTTTATACTCAATACTATGACTGATGAAGGTCAATGTGCCAAAGCCTTTTTGATCACCCTATCTACCTGTGGCACCACCTTCAAGGAACCATGCACCTGTACTCCTACATCCCTCTGCTCTACTATTTATGAAGGTCTCGTTCTCCAGGATGGTCCTGAGCTTGTCCAGCTGCAGCGGCAGTTCCCTAATGCTAAGGAGCTGCACCTGGACACAATTCCTACAGATGCTCTTATCAGGGGCACTAGCAGTTTCCCTGACCCCCCCCCCCCCCCCCCCCACATCCTGCAGGAGGACAGTGCATCATTCTACCAGCCATCACTACAGCACTAAAACCAAGAGAAAGAAAAGCACAAAAATCACACACAATAAACAGCTGACTGTATCTTTACCTCCTGATTTCCTCTTTAGTTTAGTTTAATTTAGTTTACTTACAGCGTGGAAACAGGTCCTTCGGCCTACCGAGTTCTTGCCGACCAGCGATTCCCGCACACTTACACTGTCCTACACATACTGGGGACAATTTACAATCCTACCAAGCTAATTAGCCTACAAACCTGTACATCTTTGAAGTGTGGGAAGAAACCGAAGATCCCGGAGAAAACCCACGCAGGTCACGTGCAGAACATACAAATTCCGTACAGACAGCACCCGTAGTCAGGATTGAACCCGGGTCTCTAGCGCTGTAAGGCAGCAACGCTACCGCGGCGCCACCATGTCACCCTAGCCTCCTCGCTGAAACTCTTGAGCTGAAGCCTCACATTAACCCCCCTCCCCCACAGCAATTTTGATCACTTAACCAATCAACGCCTGCCTTTTGAAATCTCCTGCATCTGCTCTGATGCTGAAATAGGTTCTAATGCCTAAAAGTAAAGTCTAAACCAATCCAGCTTTTGAAATTGCTCGCAACTACTCCGACATTGATATGCACTAACTCAACTAATCCAACCATTGCCTTTTGAAATCCCCGCTGCTGTTCCCATACGGAAATAGACTGACTCAACCGATCCAAATGTTACCTTTTGAAATGTCTCGTTGCTGCTCTGACACTGGAATACACTAACTCAACCAATCCAACGGCTACCTTTTGAAGATAGACACAAAGTGCTGGAGTAACTCAGTGGGTCAGGCAGCATCTCTGAAGAAAAGGATAAGGCGACGTTTCGGGTCGAGACACTTCAAAGATTGAATTGCAATGTTTAATGTGTTACATTAGGTTAATGTCATATATTAAAAATAAAATACCTGTTGAGGATGATTGTTTCATTTTATAGTCCCTTGGTTTAGGGATAGGTGCTTTCCCCTCATTTTCTCTCCAGTTACTCTTTGCAGATTTCAAAAAAGATGGTGGGCTCCATTGGTCATAATTGTGATGGTGTTCTGCTGGCTTTTCTGTGATAGTTAAAATATTAAGTTCAGCATCATTGTTTTTTGTATTCTTCATAAATATTCTTCTTGGTTTCTCATATTCTGAAAACACATAATGACACATCAATGGTTTCTTCTCTGTTTTCTCAGAGCTTGTAGTTCTTGTTTTGATACCAAAATCCTTCATTAGCTCTGCAAAAGAACAATTTGTCTAACATGGATTAGATTCAAGATCGGATTTCCTTTTTTCTTAAATGTTGACCCTCCTTTATGTGCCTTAAAACACCCTTCCCCAGGGAATCTATTCCAAAATCACCACAAAGGGCAGAAAGGGGTTTGCAAGCAAATAATAACTGGGTCATTCTTGAGAAAATGTGCTGGACTAGTGGGAGCAAAAATTAGAATTGGTTATGTGTAGGAAGGAACTGCAGACGCTGGTTTAAACTGAAAGACACAAAATGCTAGAGTAACTCAGCGGGACAGGCAGCATCTCTGGAGAGAAGGAATGGGTGGCATTTCGGGTCGAGACCTTTCTTCAGACATGTCAGGGGAGGGGGGGGGGGTACACAGATAAGAAAGTGTGTAGATAAGGAAGTGTAAGGTGTGAAAACAGAACAAAGGGATTTTCCAATTTATGTTGAAATATCTGGGGTAATAGAAATGGGTGGATCTCTGGAATTTGCTTAGAATGGTAGCACCAGGATTCTGAGCAAATTCGAAAACTGCCTCAAAGAAATCACATCTGACTTAAAGGGTTATGTTTAATTTAGTTTAGTTCAGAGATACAGTGTGGAAACTGGCCCTTTGGCCCACCGAGTCCACGCTCGTATACTAGTGCAATCCTGCACACTAGGGACAATTTACACTTTTACCGAAGCTAAACCTGCAAGTCTTTGAGATGTGGGAGGAAACCGGAACACCCGGAGAAAACCCATGCGGTCACAGGGAAAACATACAAACTCTGTGCAGACAGCACCGCAGTCAGGATCGAACCCGGGTCTCCGACACTGTAAGGCAGCAACTCTACCACTGTATCATTGTGTCACAGTGTTTATGCCAATGAAGTGTTTTATTACTTAATCATAGAAGTCAATTTGTTTGCGTTCATCCTCCGCAAACTCAACGTCCCAAAACATTTTACAGTAATTAAATGCTTTGCAGTCAAAACACTTGCAATGCAGAAAATATTCAACAAGCAAAGTTCCTCCTGCTCCTATATGATGGAGCTGCTCAAAATCACACAGCTCATTCTTGCTGCTTCCCATAACAGTTTAAAATTTTAAAATGTACCAATTTAGAGCATACCAACTGCATCTGGGCAGGGGCAGATCTGACCATCCATGGGTACAAGAAATGTTATCAGCTAGAATTGCTTGAGCTACGGGGCTTGGAGCTTGAACAGCAATTTATGGAACTCTCCACAAAGTTGGTTTTATTATCAGCACATTTCCAAAGATGGAATATATCATGCACAAGTGCAGAGAGAAAAATATGCCAGAATGCAAAGTATTTTACAGCATTATTGCATTAGAGAAAAATTGCAATGAAGTTGGAAGATCGAGAATGCTCCCTGTCCTCATGAGAGGACCATTCAGTAGTCTGATAACAGTAATGAAGAGTAGAAGAAGCTGTTCCTGAATCTGGTGTATAAGAAATAGCTCCAAATGCTGGTAAAATCGAAGGTAGATTGGATCTGGTGGTATGAGCTTTCAAATTTTTATATCTTGCCGAAGGGTGAGGGAAATAGAGGGAATGACTGGAGTGTAAAAGTCCTTGATTATGTTGGCTGCTTTCCCAGGGCATTATGAAGTGTAGATGGGATCGATGATGAGGGGGTGAAGCTAGTCTGTGTGATGGACTGGGCTACATCCACAACCCTCTATAATTTCTTGCAATCTTGCACAAAGCTGTTACCAAATCAGGCTGTGTTGAATCCCAATCGATGCTTTCTACAGTTGATAAAAGTCATTGGAGACATGCTGAACTTGCTTTATCTTCTGAGGAAGTAGAGGCATTAATGTGCTTTCTTAGCCGTAGTTCCATATATTCTAACAGACCTGGATATTTATCCACTTTCAAAGATGATAAACCACTAATTTCTTATTTTACTATGTTTATTTTACCTATTTCCTCCTTAACTCCAGTGACCATCAAGCAACCTTCTACACATGCACCATAGAAAGCATTTTAACAGGATGCATCACAGCTTAGTTTGGGAACAGCTCCATCCAAGGCCGCAAGAAATTGCAGCGAATTGTGGATGCAGACCAGACCATCACACAAACCAACCTCCCTTCCATTTACTCCATTTATACCTCACGCTGTCTCGGCAAGACCAGCAACATAATCAAGAATGAGTCGCATCCTGGCCATTCCCTCTTTTCACCTCTCCCATCGGGCAAAAGGTATAGAAGTGTGAAACCACACACCTCCAGATTCAGATTTCTTCCCAGCTGTTATAAGGCAACTGAATCATCCTACCACAACCAGTCTTGAACTCCTATTTACCTCATTGGTGACCCTTGGGCTATCTTTGATCAGACTTTACTGACTTTACCTTGCACTAACTGTTATTCCCTAAAACATGTATCTATACACTGTGAATGACTTGATTGTAATCATGTTTTTTCTTTCCACTGACTGGTTAGCACACAACAAAAGCTTATCACTGTACCTCGGTACACGTGACAATAAGCTAAACAGAATATATATTTTTTGTGAAATACAAATCCTACCATTTCAGCTGGAGAACTTAAAATCAAATAATCAACTAAATCTGTTTAAAGAAAGTACTGGCCTCCATCATGATGGCTGTAGATATAATGGTTTGTCATAAAAACCCATCTGGTGTTCTTTAGAAATAAAAAATGGAAAGGTACTAAAATCCTCACAGTGAGGTTTGCTTGTGCTACTCAGGAGGGTTTAAACTGGGGAAACACAAACTGGATCAGGATTACAGTTAGAAAGGCTAATCCATACGTAGAAAATATAAAATGGAACAGACAGGACCATTAGGCAGAGACAGTAAGCGAAGCATGAGAGGACCGGTCCTCTTATCTGCATTAACTTTAATGCAAGTAGTCTCACAGATAATTCAGATGTGCTGAGAGCATGAATCAGCCCAGGAGATCATGATATTGTTGCAATTTTACGAACATGTAGTTGAGGGAAGTGTAGGACTGGCAGCTACAGTTCCGGTGTACAAACGTTTCAGGCGTGACAGAGGGAGTTAGGAATGGGGGAAATTACATTGCTGATCAGGGAGAGCTTTAAGGCAGTACTTAGGAAAGATATCCTGGAGAGATCGATTAATAAGACTGCATGGGGAGATCTTCGTAATAAGAAAAGGATGGTCACTTTAATGGGATTATATTGCAGGATTCCCAATAGTCATCAAGAATAGAGGAACAGATATGTAAGCAGACCGCAGAAAACTGTAAAAGCAACAGGGTAGTAGCAGCAGGGGATTTTCATTTATTCATTATTGACTGGGGCGTAGATGCAAATCTAGATCCTCAATATCTGCATCTCCTCCAATTTTGGTGTTGTCACCAAATTTACTCACCAACCCATCTCCATTTATGTCTTGGTCATTTATCACAAACAGCAGAGGTCCCAGCACAGATCTCTGCAGAACTCCACTGGTCATACACCTCCAGCCAGAATCTCTACTTTCTGCCACAACCCTCAGTCGTCTGTGAATAAGCCCATTTTGAATCCATATAACCAAGTCATGTGAATCCTGTACATCTTAATCTTCTGGATCAGCCTACCACGAGGGAGCTTACTAAAATCCAAGTATACAACATTCACCCCCCTACTTTCATCAATCTAAGTCGTCACCTCAATCAAGTTAATGAGATACAACCTGCTGCATATAATGCCGTGTAGGAAAGAACTGCAGATGCTGGTTTAAATCGAACGTAGACACCAAATGTTGGAGTAACTCAGCGGGACAGGCAGCATCTCTGGACAACAATACCGGGTTGCCTATCCCTAATTAGCGTGTTCTCCTTCAATTGGGAGTAAATTTCAAAGAATTCTCTCCAATAGTTAAACTACCACTGATCACCGGATCATCAGCCTCTAGTTCCCTAGATTTTCTCTACTTCCAAGGAATAACCTTGCCTGTGGTTAGCAAAGACTCTCATCAAGGCCCCTCCATCTCCTTTCTTACTTACTTAGTTCCTCCAACATTGTTGAGTGCATTGGGGAGCAAGCTTTCGACACTCTGTTCAGTCATGTGCGACGTCTTCCACCCTCGATGGGTTAGCGTCCCGGGCTTCCAAATCCTTCTGGAATGTTCACCTCCATGTGAGTTTACCATGTCATTGCTACCTTAGGTGCACGTTCTGGTGACATTCTCCTTTCTTGCCCTCCTCAATAACCTGGGACAGATCCCATCAGACCCTGAGAACTTATCCCCCTAACGTAGCATCTCCTCCTCCTTGATCCCAAACTGCAAGAGCATATTCGTATTCTCCACACTGACCTCACTGCCCTCCAAGTCCAACACTCAGTAAATACAGATGCAAAGTACTCATTCAGTACCTCACCTCTGGACTCCAATCATAGATTTTCATCCTTTAACTTTGAGTGCTCCTACCTTCTCCCTGGTCACCCTCTTATTTTTAATGTAAAAAACTTGGGATTTTCCTGAATCTATCTCACCAATGACATTTCATGGCAAATATTGGCCCTTCTAATCACCCACCTGATTTATTTGCTACTCGCTTTATATTCCTCATAAGCCCCACCTGATGCCACCTTGTTAAACCTGACGTACACTTCATTTTCCTTCCTGACCAAATTTACAACCTCCTTTGTCATCCACGATTCCCTTATCTTGCTGTCCTTATCCCTCCTCCTTACTGGAACATGCTGATCCTGTATTTTGATTAGCTTGCCTTTAAACAACTCCCATATGTCATTTGTGGATGTACCAAATAACAAATGCTCCCGATCTACCCTCCTTGCCCCAATTAAGAACTATCCCCCAACATCCAGACCTGTCCCTACTCAAAGCAATCTTAAAACCTATGGAGTTGTGATCACTATCTCCAAATTCTTCTTCCAGTCACCTGGCAAGGCTTGTTTCCCAATATAAGTATGGTGCCTCCTCGAGTCAGACTATCCTGATACAGTTTAAGGAAGCCTTCTTGGATACACCTTACATATTGTACCCTGTCTAATCCTCTTGCCCTGAGTAAATTCCAGTCATTAACAATCAAAATGCAAGTTAAAATCACCCACTGCAATAACCCCGTGATTCTTGCATCCTTACGTAATCTGTCAACATGTCGGATCTATCTCCCACTGGCTATTCAGTGGCCTATAATATAATCCCATTAGAGTAATTGCACCTCTTATTTTTGAGCTCAACCCATACTGCCTCTGTAGACGTACCCTCCAGTATGTACTCGCTGAGTATCCCCGTGATGTTCTCCTTGGTTAGTATAGCAGCAACTGCAACTCTTTTATCCCCTCTCTATCTTAGACAATAGACAATAGATAATAGGTGCAGGAGTAGGAGTAGGCCATTCGGTCCTTAGAGCCAGCACCGCCATTCAATGTGATCATGGCTAATCATCCACGATCAGTACCCCATTCTTGCCTTCTCCCCATATCCCCTGACCCCCGCTATCTTTAAGAGCCCTATCTAGCTCTCTCTTGAAAGCATCCAGAGAACCAGCGTCCATGCCTTCTGAGGCAGAGAACTCCACAGAATCACAACTCTCTATGTGAAAAAGTTTTTCCTCATCTCCGTTCTAAATGGCTTACCCCTTATTCTTAAACTGTGGCCCCTGGTTCTGGACTCCCCCAACATCGGGAACATATTTCCTGCCTCTAGCGTGTTCAAACCCTTAATCTTATATGTTTCAATAAGTTTTCCTCTCATCTTTCTAAATTCCAGAGTATACAAGCCCAGCCGCTCTATTCTATCAACATATGACACAACGTCTGAAACATCGAAACCGAAGCAAGTTTGTTGCCAGTCGTGTCCCTCTCGCAATCTAGTTTCTTTAATGGCTACACCATCATAATTCCAAGCACTGATCCAGGCTCCAAGTTCATCAGCTTTACCCACAATAATCCTTGCATTGAAGTAAGCACATCACATCCTTAATTATCCTCATATTCATGAATCTCTCCTGCCTGTCCTTTCTTTGAGATTTATTTGTCATAACTTCCATTTTCTCATCAGACTTTCCATTTGCTGACCTGCTGCTCTGGTTCCCACCCCTCTGCAATTCCAGTTGAAACAAACATTTCATGAATTTCATAGGTTTGTGAATAAAAAAGTAAACTTGGCTAATGCTACTAAAAGTGGACTGGAAAATTCTCATTGATTCCAACATTTAGCATTGCATATTTTGGATGCTCCAATAATCATTAAAGCAAAAAAAGATAAACTTATGAAAGTAATTGAGATTTACAACATTAATTCCAATCAATTTGAATGTGGATACTTGACGAGATTGAAAATAGTTACATTGCTACAGTTTATGGTATGTATTAGCAAATTCTCACCATGGTCAAAATCCTCGACGTAATTTTCTTCATTTGTAGACTGTTTCATCGCTCTGACAGCAACCGTCCTGCGTAATTCATCCTGAATTGACAATAATAAGTAATGCTATCATTGTTGTGAACTTGGACTCCATGATAGCTCTACACATCAATGCTGTTAAGCGTCTTGCCATTCTAGAATAATCTACAACACTACCACGCTATTTAGTTGTCAAACTGATTTTTCTATAAAGATAGAGCAAATGGTAAATGGTAAAGAACAAAAGTTTAATCTCAGGTGATTTGGAAAGTAATTTTGTGCGCTTTTGATCATTTCTGGTTGCCTCATTACAGGAAAGATATGGAGGCGTTGGAGAGGGTGCAGCGGTTTACCAGAATGTTGCCTGGATTGGGGGGTTTCAGCTACAGAGAGGACTTTGATTGTTTGCTCTAGAATGGCCGAGGTTGAGGGGAGACTTAATAGAACAATATAAAATTACTAGACTAAGTGGGACCTGTTGGGTCCTATGTTCACACGGGAGGGCTGGTCCCCCGACGCAATATTTCACCTCTCCACCAATTCCAATATTGGTGGCCAGTGGGGGGGCTTTCTGGAGCGCTGGTATGGGTTCTTGGGGTGGCATCTCAGTCCCTCAAGCCTGATCTGCTGGCAGCTCACTCACAGCTGGTGGGCTGGCAGTTGACTCATGGCTATTCCCAAGACCACCAAATTCAAATCCATTTTCCTACCATTTCCAGCAGGATCCAAGGCCACCAAATTCAAGTGCAGTTTCCTACCACTTCAAGCAGGGTGCAAGGCCATCGAATTCAAGTGCAGATTCAAACCATTTCAAGCAGGGTGCAAGGCCACCAAATTCAAGTGCAGTTTCATACCACTTTCAGCAGGGTGCAAGGCTATCAAATTCAGTGCAGTTTCATACCACTTCAAGCAGGATGCAAGGCCGCCAAATTCAAGTGCAGTTTCATTCCACTTCAAGCAGGGTGCAAGGCCACCAAATTCAAATGCAGCTTCATACCATTTCATGCAGGATGATACCACCATAAAACCACACAAAACACCAAACTCACAGTTCAGTAGCCATTCAGTGTGTTCAGTTCATTCACAGCTCAGACAGTCGTGACCTCTCCCTCCCCCATCATGCAGAGACTGAGCCACACCCACACTTCTGGGTTTTATAACCCTTCCCCCTCCCACCGGAAAAGGTGTGGCCTTCATGGCGTGATTGACAGGAGAAAGATTCTCAACATTTTTTAAACACTAATAACACTTTTATTTTTAATTGATGGGAACAATTCTCTGCACCTGCTGAGCAGAGGGGGACTGAGTAAGATGGCCAAAAATCACAGCCGCAAGTGGTAGCGTTTTATCTAAAATCAATATACAGTGCAAACAGGAAGTAAGTGCATTTGCAGTAATGCCTTTTAACTTCAAGCCAAAGCACCCAAGCCACCATTTGCAGTAAGTAGTGCCTTTCAACTTCAAGCCACAGCACCCAAGCCACCATTTGCAGTAAGTAGTGCCTTTCAACTTCAAGCCAAAGCACCCAAGCCACCATTTGCAGTAAGTAGTGCCTTTCAACTTCAAGCCAAAGCACCCAAGCCACCATTTGCAGTAAGTAGTGCCTTTCAACTTAAGCCAAAGCACCCAAGCCACCATTTGCAGTAAGTAGTGCCTTTCAACTTCAAGCCAAAGCACCCAAGCCACCATTTGCAGTAAGTAGTGCCTTTCAACTTCAAGCCAAAGCACCCAAGCCACCATTTGCAGTAAGTAGTGCCTTTCAACTTCAAGCCACAGCACCCAAGCCACCATTTGCAGTAAGTAGTGCCTTTCAACTTCAAGCCAAAGCACCCAAGCCACCATTTGCAGTAAGTAGTGCCTTTCAACTTCAAGCCAAAGCACCCAAGCCACCATTTGCAGTGAGTAGTGCCTTTCAAATTCAAGCCAAAGCACCCAAGCCACCATTTGCAATAAGTAGTGCCTTTCAACTTCACGCCAAAGCACCCAAGCCACCATTTGCAGTAAGTAGTGCTTTTCAACCTCACGCCAAAGCACCCAAGCCACCATTTGCAGTAAGTAGTGCCTTTCAACTTCACGCCAAAGCACCCAAGCCACCATTTGCAGTAAGTACTGCCTTTCAACTTCAAGCCAAAGCACCCGCCACCATTTGCAGTAAGCAGTGCCTTTCAACTTCAAGACAAAGCACCCAAACTACCATTTGCAGTAAGTAGTGTCTTTCAACTTCAAGCCAAAGCACCCAAGCCACCATTTGCAGTAAGTAGTGCCTTTCAACTTCAAGCCAAAGCACCCAAGCCATCATTTGCAGTACGCAGTGCCTTTTAACTTCAAGCCAAACCACCCAAGCCACAATTTGCAGTAACCAGTGCCTTTTAACCTCAAGCCAAAGCACCGAAGCCAACATTTGCAGTAAGTAGTGCATTTCAACTTCAAGCCAAAGCTCCCAAGCCACCATTTGCAGTAAGTAGTGCCTTTCAACTTCAAGCCAAAGCACCCAAGCCACCATTTGTACTGTAGTGCCTTTCAACTTCAAGCAAAAGGCATCAAGCCACCATTTGCAGTAAGTAGTGCCTTTCAACTTCAAGGCAAAGCACCCAAGTCACCATTTGCAGTAAGTAGTGCCTTTTAACTTCAAGCCAAAGCACCCAAGCCACCATTTGCAGTAAGTAGTGCATTTCAACTTCAAGCCAAAGCACCCAAGCCACCATTTGCAATAAGTAGTGCCTTTCAACTTCAAGCCAAAGCACCCAAGCCACCATTTGCAGTAAGTAATGCCTTTCAACTTCAAGCCACAGCACCCAAGCCACCATTTGCAGTAAGTAGTGCCTTTCAACTTCAAGCCAAAGCACCCAAGCCACCATTTGCAGTAAGTAGTGCCTTTCAACTTCAAGTCAAAGCACCCAAGCCACCATTTGCAGTAAGTAGTGCCTTTCAACTTCAAGCCAAAGCACCCAAGCCACCATTTGCAGTAAGTAGTGCCTTTCAACTACACGCCAAAGCACCCAAGCCACCATTTGCAGTAAGTAGTGCCTTTCAACCTCACGCCAAAGCACCCAAGCCACCATTTGCAGTAAGTAGTGCCTTTCAACTTCACGCCAAAGCACCCAAGCCACCATTTGCAGTAAGTACTGCCTTTCAACTTCAAGCCAAAGCACCCGCCACCATTTGCAGTAAGCAGTGCCTTTCAACTTCAAGACAAAGCACCCAAACTACCATTTGCAGTAAGTAGTGCCTTTCAACTTCAAGCCAAAGCACCCAAGCCACCATTTGCAGTAAGTAGTGCCTTTCAACTTCAAGCCAAAGCACCCAAGCCATCATTTGCAGTACGCAGTGCCTTTTAACTTCAAGCCAAAGCACCCAAGCCACAATTTGCAGTAACCAGTGCCTTTTAACCTCAAGCCAAAGCACCGAAGCCAACATTTGCAGTAAGTAGTGCATTTCAACTTCAAGCCAAAGCTCCCAAGCCACCATTTGCAGTAAGTAGTGCCTTTCAACTTCAAGCCAAAGCACCCAAGCCACCATTTGTACTGTAGTGCCTTTCAACTTCAAGCAAAAGGCATCAAGCCACCATTTGCAGTAAGTAGTGCCTTTCAACTTCAAGGCAAAGCACCCGTCACCATTTGCAGTAAGTAGTGCCTTTTAACTTCAAGCCAAAGCACCCAAGCCACCATTTGCAGTAAGTAGTGCATTTCAACTTCAAGCCAAAGCACCCAAGCCACCATTTGCAATAAGTAGTGCCTTTCAACTTCAAGCCAAAGCACCCAAGCCACCATTTGCAGTAAGTAGTGCATTTCAACTTCAAGCCAAAGCACCCAAGCCACCATTTGCAGTAAGTAGTGCTTTTAACTTCAAGCCAAAGTACCCAAGCCACCATTCGCAGAAAGTAGTGCCTTTTAACTTCGCCAAAGCACCCAAACAACCATTTGAGGCAGTGCTTTTTTACTTCAAACAAACCATATTTTCATTTTCAAACCACATTAAGGGGACTCGCAGTTGAGTAGTCATGTGTTCAGTGTCATTCAGAGCTCAGAGAGACGTGACCTTTTGGCTTCATCCATCTTGCAGAGATGAGTGAGGCACATCACTTCCTGGTTTTATAGTCCCTCCCTCTCCCTCCAGCAGGGGCAGCAGAGAGAATGGTGAATTAAAAAAAACCATTAATATCTCTCTGATTTGTCATTGATGGGAAAAATCCTCCAGTCCAGGAAGGCAGAGGGAGGCTCTGAGCGAGGTGGCCAAAAATGACGGCAGTAGGTGGCGGCGTTCTCTCGGAAATCGCAGCACAGTGGGCCAAAAGCGGTCAAGATTAGACCTTTAGTAATATAGATTATGTTAAATCACATACACAAGAATATAGAACCAGAGATCCTTGACGAATGTTTGAATAAACATCCTAACACAGATAAATTAATATCTCACATTTATAGAATAGAATAGAATAGAATGCCATTTTATTGTCACTATACACATGTACAATGAGATTAAAAGCAGCTCCTTCTCAGTGCAGACATGTAATTAGTGCAAAAAACAAAAAACAAAACAAAGGGGGGGGGGGGGGGGATAAGGTGCACAGTTCTGCGGCGCTATATACATATCTATAAAAAGACAATGGATGAATAGAGTGAATAAATAGGATTCCTATATACAGTATGGGTTATTGCACATATTTTAAAAAATTACAGTTACAGTACAAATTACTATTATCTATAATATTCTTTTAGATAGTGAGGTCCCGTCGACGGAACTATATAGACAAGCATGGGAAATGAATTAGCTCAACCCATAATGAAAGATATATGAGATGAAAGTTTGCAACATATACATCAATGCTCGTTAAATGCCAGACACTCTTTAGACTGCACTATTCTAAAACAAAATTAAACAGAATTTTTCCAAATAATTCTCCTATCTGTGACAAATGTCAATATTTAGAAGCTAATTTAACTCATACTTTTGTAAACTGTACAAAAATTAAAAATTTCTGGACGGATATCTTTAAAATTATTTCTGAAGTTGTTAATATCCAATTGGATTCTGATCCAAAACTATTAATATTAGGAATATCAGAACATAGCTTAAAACTTACAATAAACCAAATAAATTTCCTTGATTATAGTATAATAATTGGGAAAAAAATAATATTAAAATTTTGGAAAAACCCAACAACCCCCACAATTAAAATGTGGATTATGGAAATGTCTGAGACCTTACATTCGGAAAAAATTAGACTTATCTTAATTGCCAAATCAGAATTATTTGCTAGAATATGGTCTCCATTTATTGATTTTCTGAAAGGGTGAATTGGTTCAGCACGGAAGCTTGACTGAAACTTGAATCCAGGATTGGATGAATAATTACACTTTATAATATAGGGACCTATCTCCAAAATTGTGTTATTGGTAATTTATTTTGTTTTTTTCTTTTTTCTCCCTCCCTTCTCTCTATAGCTCTATCTCTCAAAAAAAACTATAAAAAAATAAACAGAAGCTGTGTTAATATGTAACTGGTAAACAAATTGTGTTTTGGTTATGATATGTATATGCTTCTAATAAAAATATTTAAATTTTTTTTAAATGCCGCGAGTAAATAAAGGTCGCCATGGAAAAAAACGATACTTTTTTTACTCGTAGGTTTAGTCGTAGTAGGTCGGTATGTTAGTCGTAGGTAATCGAGGGTAGTCGAAGGTAGTCGTAGATAGTCTTCAACATAGTCGAAGGGAGGTCGAAGGAGGTCGTCTTCACTCGCCACTATTCGGTGTCCAATTTTCCCGAAGTTAGTCGTAGCTAGTCGAAGCTGGTCTTCAACATAGTCGAAGGAGGTCTTCTACATAGTCGAAGGAGGTCTACATGTCATTTTTTCAAACTCTTCTAAACTTGCCAATTAGGTCGCCCAAGTGGGACAGCCCCTTTACATACATAAACAGCTCAATTTCATTGCCAGAGACATCGAAGAGCTGGAAGATTCTTGTATAACTTAATAAGATATCAGTTATACTACAGTTGAAGAACTAACTGTCCACCTCTGTTCACTACACTATAAGAAGGCATGGTTGCATTGGAGAAGGTGCAGAGGAGATTCATGGTAATCTTTGCTGGGACAAAGCTTTTCAGTCATGAGGAGAAACTGGAGAGGCTGCATTTATTTTCCTGGGAGTGGAGAAGAGAGAGGGAGCCTGGTAGAAATGTGCTAAATTATAAAGGGCTGTGGGCATCCTTGCCTGCTATTAGCACCAAATATCATAAACAAATAAGCACAATGTGCTTCTAATTGTGCAGGGTCTGCCACAATCACCTCTCAGGTAGTGTGTTCCCAATTTCAACCACTCTCTGAATGAAAATACTCCTCCTCCAGTCCCCTCTAAATGTCCTATCCCTTCCCTTCAACCTATTATAAACACTTCTGCCAAGAGGAAATGTTTGTCACCCTCTACCTTATCTATGCTTCTTAATTGTATATACATCAATCAGGATCCACCCCAGCTCTCTCTGCTCCAAACCTAGACTTTCTATAACTAACACACTCCATCCTAGGCAACATTCTGGTCAATCCCCTGTGCACACTTTCTGGTGCAGACACATCCATCAAGCTGTGATCAAATGATGTTTTATACAGTTGTACCATAATCTCCTCTCTTTCATTCTATGTCCCTGCTAATAAAGACAAGAAAAATGGGTGGTATTGTAGACAGCGAAGATGGTTGTTAAATATTGCAGCAGGATCTTGATCTGTTCGGCATGTGGGCTGAGGAATGGTTGATGGAATTTAATACAGAGAGATGTGAGATGTTGCATTTTGGGAGAACTAACATAGGCAGGACCTACACAGTGAATGGCAAGGCTCTGGGGAGTGTTGTAGAGCAGAGTGATCTAAGAGTACAGGAAAGTGCCATCCCAGGTAGATAGGGTGGTCAAAAGGCTTTTAGCACGTTGGCCTTCATCAGTCAGAGTATTGAGTACAGAGGATGGGAGGTCATGTTGCAGTTGTATAAGATGTTGGTGGGGCTGCATTTAGAGTATTGTGTTCAGTTTTGGACACCTTGTTATAGGAAAGATGTTGTCAAGCTGGAAAGGGTGTAAAGAAGATTTACGAGGATGTTGCCAGGACTCGAGGGCCTGATCTATCGGGGAGGTTGAGCAGTCTGGGACTCTATTCCTTGGAGCGCAGGAGGATGAATGGTGATCTTATAGAGGTGTACAAAAACATGAGAGGAATAGATCAGGTAGACGCACAGAGCCTCTTGCCCAGAGTAAGGGAATCGAGAACCAGAGGACATAGGTTTAAAGTGAGGGGGCAATGATTTAATAGGAAACTGTGGGGTTACTTTTTTTCACAAAGAGTGGTGGGTGTTTGGAACGAGCTGCCAGAGGAGCTAGTTGAGGCAGAGTTAAGATATACAATTTCTAGTTTAATTGGCCTCTGCAAATTTCCCCTACTATATATGGAATGGATGCAGAAGCGGAATAACACAGAGGATATGTGAACGAATGATTGAACATCAGTGTAGACGCGGGCGGAAGGGCCTGTTTCCATGAGGGTGGCACAGTGGCGCAGCAGTAGAGTTGCTGCCTTAGAGCACCAGAGACCCTGATTTGATTCTGACTATGGGTGCTGTCTCTACAGAGTTTATACGTTCTTCCTGTGACCGTGTGCGTTTTCTCCAGGAGCTCCAGTTTCCTCCCACACTCCAACAATGTGTAAGTTTGTAGGTTAGTTGGCTTGGGTAAAATTGTCCCCAGTGTATAGGATAGTGTTAGTATATGTGATGATTGCTGGTCGACGCAGACTTGATGGGCCTAAGGGTCTGTTTCCACACTGTACCTCTAAAGTCAAAAATCATGATAAAGGATCAGTCACCAGAAAACAGCGCTAGGATAAAAGGGTCCTTTCAGTTCGGCAGGCACTACTCACTACTCTGTCATCAGTACCGGGGCATCCATAATTTGCAATCTATTTTAACAGCCGAGATGAAGAGACCGGGTGTATTGTAGAAAAATATCCTTGTGGCAGACATACATATGGGAAAGCAAGCAGGAAGCATGCAAAGATTATGCTTACGTTCTTACGATCTTTTGACCATCTTGGCCCAACAATTATGTCAGGATAATAAGCATTAGTGAGATAAGTAGACTAGGGGAAGATTAATACAGATCAACAGACTGTGTCCATTTTAGACTATCTGGACCATATCTGAAACATACTTGACATTTTGCATAAGCTGAAGTGGTAGTGATATCCTCTTCCTCTAACATTCTGTTTGTATTTCCAGAATCTGCAGGAAATAGATGCATAATATATATTTAATGTTAGAAATAAAAAGTACATTTTGCTTTTTTTTTTTTTTTTAAATACTACCAAATACTCAAAAACTGCAGAGCTAAGCTAATTCATATCCAACAATCATAAACTTCTGAAGATAGACACAAAGTGCTGGAGTATCTCAGCAGGTCAGGCAGCATCTCTGGTGAAAAAGGATGGGTGACCATTTGGGTCTGGACCCTTTTATTTTATTTTATTCCATTTATTTTGCCCTTGTAAAGATTATGGGTATATGGTTTGAGGTGCCAGAGGACATGGTAGAGCCGTATACAAGTACAATGTTTGAAAGTTATCTGGACATATACTTGGATAGGAAAGGTTTTGCTGTTTTGCTCCTTGGAAAGGTTTTGCCCCTGTAAAGGTGGCGAATATATAGATCAAGTTGTGATAGAAAGTGGTAGAGCCAAATACAATTATAAAACTTTAAAATACATTTGAACAGGTACATGGGATAGGAAAGGTTTGGAATGATATGGATCAAAAGCCGGCATATGGGCCAATCTCAGGAAGACACATTGGTGCACAAGCCCTTATCCATGCTGTACAGCTCAATGACTAAACAAAAGACAGAAAGTGCTGGCAAAATTCAGTGGATCAGGCAGCATCCCTGGAGAACATAGAAAGATGACGTCCCTTCTTACATTCAACCTCCCAGAGTGCAACACCTTACACCGTTCCGATGTTGAGGTAGTCCAGGGGTCACATTTCAAGAATAAGGGGTAGGCCATTTAGGACTAAGATGAGGAAAAACCTTTTCACTCAAGAGTTGTGAATCTGTGGAATTCCCTGCCACAGAAGGCAGTGGAGCTCTTAGGGCTAACGGAATCAAGGGATATGGGGAAAAAGCAGGAACGGGCTACTGATTTTAGAAGATCAGCGGATTGGTCGGAGGTGCTGGTATTGTCGTGTATGAAGGTAGACAAATCTCCAGGGCCTGATCATATATATCCGAGGACATTGTGGGAAACCAGATGAAATTGCGGTTGAAATTTACGCGTCGTCTTTAAATACAGGGAAGTGCTAGAAGACTGGAGGGTGGCAAATGTTGAGCCTTTTTTCAAGAAGGGCTGCTGGGAAAATGCTGGGAACTATAGGCCAGTGAGCTTAACATCTGTAGTTGGAAAGTTACTAGAGGGTTTTCTGAAGGATAGGATATACAGGAATTTAGACGGACAAAGCCTGATTAGGGATAGTACATGGCATGGGAGATTGTGCAATGGTTGATTGGCTTCACTTCATGGAAAATTGATATCAGCAATTGATCAATTAAATAGATTTTTATGTTTCCGAAAGCTCTGTGGTCACCTTCTACAGATAGTTCATGCTTCATGTTCAGTTCATTAACTCACATATCTTACACAGGCCTGGCTTGCTCAGAGAGTAGATAAGGAACTTGTTCATAAAGTAGATAAGGTTGTTAAATATAGGGATGCAGGAAACAGAGCTCTCTGGTGGATCAGATCCCAAACCATTATATGTTTGTAATATACACCAGGCTCTACACCTCTTTCATTGTTAGATCCCTTTCTTTTGAGGATCGGGCTTTGGATCATCTCCAGTGATCTGTTATTTTTCCCTATATCCACACCCGGTGAGACAGAGGTTCACCACATCAATTTCTCCCACAATCCATACCCCCTCTCCACTTCCCCCTTTCTTCTTCCACCTGTATGCCTCCCTCTGGCTACACATTTCACCCCTATTTTCCTTATCTGACATCGTTTGTCTCCTTTTCATCCCTGGCTTTCTACCTCTTTTCCAGCTTTCTCCCTACTACTCCATTAGTCCGAAGATGTGTCCAGACCCGAAACGTCGCCTTTCCATTGCCTCCCAGATGCTGCCTGACCCGCTGAGCTGCCCCAGAACTTTGTGATTTGCACATAACTCCTGTATATGTTTCTTTTCCTTAACGCATCGACATTTGCAGCTGATCTGTGGTGTTAATTATGTTTACATAAACATTTTTAACAACACCTCACCTACGAGTTTTAAGGCCCGAGTTTCCTTTCGGTTAAATAATCCTGACATCATCTTGTAGACCTCACCTCGCATTTGTCCACATCTCAACATCAAATCGGGCCCAGTGCCCTCTCGCGTTGTGCCGACAATCTAAGCAGTTGCCAGCAGAAGTGATTCTCGGCGGAATACTCACTTAAATCACTGCACACACAGCGATCAACTCGACCGTTCCCTGTGCACAACACTCACGCGTTAATTCCACCAACATCCGTCAGGTCGCGTCTCTCTCGTAACTAGGGAACAAGAAACGAGTCAACGGCGGCTGTCGTCAATGCGCTGCCGCTGTGGTCACGCCGCACTCCGCCGGTAGCGCCCTCCTTTATCAGCAGGCCCTCTTGCCCACCTTGCAGCCTCCTGGGCCGACCCTTGCCCCACCTGGCTGTAACGCCACCGTTCCTATGGTCGCATCTCAACTGCAGTGCCCTTTGCTGCCCAACTCCTGAATGACCCGAATGCACCGGCCAATTCCCTGAATTATTCCATGGCGCAATGTCACACGCACCAAATAAATTGAACAGTACACTTTACAACTCAGCGGTATGAAATTAATATTGATTGCTCAAGTATCCCTTGCATCCCCTCTCTCTCCGTCCCTCCCCCATACCAGTATCAAGTCATCTTGTCGAGGTTCATTGTCTGTAACTCATTTTCACCCAGCCCACAGCTAACAATATCTTGTTTCCTTTATTTACATTACTTTTTTGGTTATCTTTCATTCATTTGTTCTATATCTCTTTATACCACCATCTATATCTCTCATTTCCACTTCCTCTGACTCAGTCTGAAGAAGGGTCTCAACCCAAACGTCTCCTATTTCCTTTTGGGGATGTTGGGGAAGTCCAGAACAAGGGGTCACAGTTTAAAGATAGAGGGGAAATCCTTTAGGACCGAGATGAGGAAAACATTTTTCACACAGAGAGTGGTGAATCTCTGGAACTCTCTGCCACAGAAGGTAGTTGAGGCCAGTTCATTGGCTATATTTAAGAGGGAGTTAGATGTGGCCCTTGTGGCTAAAGGGATCAGGGGGTATGGAGAGAAGGCAGGTACGAGATACTGAGTTGGATGATCAGCCATGATCATATTGTATGGCGGTGCAGGCTTGAAGGGCCGAATGGCCTACTCCTGCACCTATTTTCTATGTTTCTCCAGAGATGCCGCCTGACCCGCTGAGTTACTCCAGCTTTTTGTGTCACTCTTCACTGCACTTGTTTGCCAAGGCACGACCAGGATGCCTCAGTTTGTTACTGGTGTTGCCCAAATATCATATCAGAGTGCATCTTGTTCCAAATTCGTTTATGTTGCAAAATGTGGCATCGGGGTCAGTTATCTATAAGAAGTACAGACAGAACACACTCATAGCATCATCAGTGGCGCAGATGCACAAGGGACAGAGGTCAAAGGGCAAGAATGGTAGTTGACTCAACAAAGGGAAATACATTGGTTCTGCTTCAATAATAAACGCGACTCAAGAAATGTGTTTTTGCCTCTATTATACCAGGGTCTGGAATGTAACAGAATGGTTTGTAGAATGACCTAAAGTGGGAGTAAAAAGGTCAGAAGTCATGGTTCACATTGCTACCACTGACAAAGGTAAAAAAAATAGGTCTTGCAACATGAATTTAGGGAGCTAATGAGAAGATTAAAGAGCAGGACGTATCGGATTGTAATCATCTGGATTATTTTGTTCCACATGTTCGTGAGTACACAAGGATATATCCGATAGAGCATGGAAACAGGCCATTGGCCCAATCCGTCCATGCCAACGAATATGGCCCATCTAATCTAGTCCCATTTGCCCACATTTGGCCCATATCCCTCTAACCCATTTTCAAGAGAGAGATTTAGCTCTGAGAGCTAAGGGAATCAAGGGATATGGGGAGAAAGCCAGAACAGGATATAGATTTTGGATGATCAGTCATGATCATATTGAATGGCGGTGCTGGCTCGAAGGGCTGAATGGCCTACTCCTGCACTTATTTTCTATGTTTCTATGTACCTACTAACCTGTCCAAGTGTCTTTTAAATACTGTTATAGTATTTGCTTCAACGACCTCTTCTGGCAACTCATTCCATAAACCTTTTGCTTAGCTCCCTATATTCACTCAGCAAGATTTCATCCCTTTGCCTACTGATGTCACTTGTGCCCATGTGCATAATGACATCCAGCTGCTCGTCCTCCTCTTGGGGAATGTTCTGCAGCCACTCTGAATTATTCTGAACCCTGACTAAAGGGAGGCAACACACCATCCTAGAGTCTCTTCCGCTGCCACAGAATCTCCTGCCTACCCCTAACTAACAAAGCTCCTTTCATTATGGCTTTGCCTGCTTCACCCTTCCTTCCAGTGCCCCAGAGTAAGGGCAATGGCATAGACCTGACTACTGCTGCTCTCCCCTGACTGGTCATCTCCCCAAACAGTATCCAAAGTGGTATACCTGTTGTTGAGAGGAATGGCCACAGGGGGTTGCTGTACTCTCCCTTTTCTGGTGGTCACCCATCTACCTTTTGCATGTACCCGTGCAATGACGACCTCAATGTAACTGCTATCTATGACATTGTCAGTTTCCTGGAGGCTCCGGAGGCCGTCCAACTGCTGCTTCAGTTCCCTAATGCGGTCTGCAAGGAGCTGCAGATGGACGCACCTCACACAGGTGTAGTCCTCAGGGACACTGGATGTCTCCCTGGCTTCCCACATCCTGCAGGAGGAGCATACCACTGCCCTAATTGCCTTCTTTACTGCACTAGACTGTCACCCTCCACACCAAGACCTCTCATGCCAAAGCCTCACACTTACCGTCCACACAGCCCTCTCAAGTCAAAGCTTCGTACTTACCCAGTGCATAGAATTTGCACCTCCACATGGCCGCACCCAAAAGGCTGTTCTACTAGTGTCTGCCCGCATAGTAGTGGTCACTCCAGGATACTAACTGCTTTCAGATGCCTTTTACTTTTCAGATCTCCCAGGTGCTGGACACTTTAATTCTCCTTCCCATTCCGACCCAGATCTTTCTGACCTCGATCTCCTCCATTGTCAGAGTGAGGCTTAACGCAAATTGGAGGAACAGCATCTCATATTTCGCTTGGGTAGCTTACAGCCCAGTGATATGAATATTGATTTCTCTCACTTCAGGTAGACCCGGCATTCCCTCGCTCTCTATCCCTCACTCACCCAAGTCACACTAGCTTCTCCTTTTCACCCTACAAACAGCTGACAATGGCTTGTTTCCTTTAACTTCGTTACTTTTTTGCACATCTTTCATTCATTGTTATCTATCTCTCCACATCACTGTCTATATCTCTCGTTTCCCTTATCCCTAACCAGTCTGAAGAATGGTCACGACCCGAAACGTCACCCATTCCTTCTCTCCAAACATGCTGCCTGTCCTGCTGAGTTACTCCTGCTTTTTGTGTCTATTTTCGGTTTAAACCAGCATCTGTAGTTCCTTCGTACACGCTTCCAGATGCAAAACTGGTATAACTAAAATAATGTGTAGGACATAAGGTTTCAGATTTCTGGATCATTATGGCCAATTATGGAGAAGTTGGGACATGTGTGAACTGGACAGGTTACTTATGAACCTGTGTGGATTCCAACTTCCTTACGGGAAGTTTACTCATAAGGAAACATAACAGTAAAACTCCAATAATCTAGCAGTCTTGATTTTGGTTGTGCCAAACTGGTAGATTTACCTTAATGTTGCTCAGACTAATACCCTAAAACACTTTTAAATAACTTTTGTTTAGAAGCCATGTAGTGGCCATTTGGCCTGTTTTGCATGTCATTGAGGATGGCATGTGCCTTTAAATTTTAGACTGCCCGTTATATTGTGGGTGGGATTTATGACGTGTTTTTGGGCGTGTTTGGAGCTTAGATGCTTGAGTAAGAGATTAGTTTTTAGATTAGTTTTGAGAGACGATGGGGCAGTTTAACCCTTCTACCATGCGGGCCATGCGGGCCATGCGGGGCCCATGCGGGGTCCATGCGGGGTCCATGCGGGCCATGCGGGCCATGCGAGCCATGCGGGCCATGCGGGCCATGCGGGCCATGCGAGCCATGCGAGCCATGCGGGGTCCATGGGAGATCTAAAGGAGATCATGCCAGATCTTGCCAGTGTTACGGAGACATGATGAGTTTATTAATGTCTAAAGTAATAAGCTGGAGTTCGAAGAAGATTGTAGTAACGAGTCGGAAGAAACTTGGATGTATCTTACTGTTTTCTAGCAACAATAAAGCATTTATTCATCAAAAGACTGTGTTTTGAAGTCATATCTGAGAAGAAGCTCTGAAGGTCTCCATGAGTGAGCTTGCGTGCGTTTAGAAGACACCCCCTTCAACCATTCTCATCAAAATAGCGGCTAGGGTGCTAATTACCCGAAAGAAATGAAAATCTGCCGCTACAGTCATTCAATAACAATATATGATATAACAAATATTCTCTGTAACATGGCTGAGTAATGGGACACAGATTCTCACATTTGGGGGAGAGGTACAGTTAAATCAATGAGTCAATGGGTTATGCAATACAGAAATGGGTTCTTCGGTCCATCCCGTTCATGCTAACTTCTTTGCCCATCTACACTAATTCCATTTGCCCACATTAGGGGTGTATCATTGGATATCTTGCAAATTGCCTGTCTAAATGCCTCTTGCAAGCAGAAGGAAAACTAAGTCACCAATGCTTATAGCATCTGCTCACAGCATACAAGGTGGATAACAGTGTTGATCAACATCTGGGAATATGATATTGTTGCTATCATAGACACATGGTTGGAACATCAACATTCCAGGGTACTGAATCGGCAAGTACGATGAGGGCTGGGGTGCTGAAAAAGGATGTGGTATTGACATCCCTCCCCGGGCACTTTCCCTTTTGCAGCCGCAAGAGATGCTACACTTGTCACTTTACCTCCCCCCTCGACTCCATTCAAGGACCCAAGCAGTCATTCCAGGTGCGACAGAGGTTCACCTGCACCTCCTCCAACCTCATCTATTGCACCCGCTGCTCTAGATGTCAGCTGATCTACATCGGTGAGACCAAGCGTAGGCTTAGTGATCGTTTTGCCTCCGCTCGGTCCGCAATAACCTACCTGATCTCCTGGTGGCTCAGCACTTCAACTCCCCCTCCTATTCCGAATCCGACCTTTCTGTACTGGGCCTCCTCCATGGCCAAAGTGAGCACCACTGGAAATTGAAGGAGCAGCACCTCATATTCCGCTTGGGCAGTCTATACCCAAGTGGCATGAACATTGACTTTTCCAATTTCCGGTAGCCCTTATTGTCTCCTTCTCAGCTCTCCCTCAGCCCTCTTCCTTTCTTCTTCCCAGCCCCCCCCCCACCCCCCCATCCTACATCAGTCTGAAGAAGGGTTTCGGCCTAAAACGTTGCCTATTTCCTTCGCTCCATAGCTGCTGCCGCCCCCGCTGAGTTTCTCCAGCACTTTTGTCTACCTGTGGTATTGTAGTATTGATTAAGGAGCCCATAATTGTGATAATTATATTTATTGTATTGGTTTATTGTCATTTGTACCAAAATACAGTAAAAACTTTGTTTGCGCAGTAAAAAGGCATTTTTGAACCTTTGAATAATACCATACATCTATATATCTATATCTATCTATCTATATTACTAACAGTCTGTTCTTGTCCGGTTTTGGCCATCTGTGCTGCGATTTCCGAGAGAACTTCGCCACCTATGGCCGTCATTTTTGGCCACCTTGCTCAGAGCCCCCCTCCGCCGTATATGTGCCGAGGATTTTTCCCGTCGATGAAAAATGACAGAGATATTAATGGTTTTACAAAATTCCCCATTCTCTCTGCTGCCCCTGCTGGCGGCAGGGGGGAGGGACTATAAAACCAGGAAGTGGTGTGCCCCAATCAGTCTCTTCAAGATGGAGGAAGGCAGAGGGTCACGTTTCTCTGAGCTGTGAATAACACTGAACACATGTCTACTCAAATGTAGGTGTCCTTAGTGGTTCTAAAACGTTTGTAGAATGTGTCTATTGGTTCTAAAATGTTTGCAAAAAGCGTTTATTGGTTCTAAAACGTTTGCAAAAAGTGTCTCTTTTGGTTCTACAATGCTTGCAGAATGTGTCTTTTTTGGTTCTAAAATGTTTTTTAAGTTCTCCCCCCCCTTTCCTCTCCCCACCTCTCCTCTCCCCCCTCTCTTCCTCCCCCCTCTCTTCCTCCCCCCTCTCTTCCTCCCCCCTCTCTTCCTCCCCCCCTCTCTTCCTCCCCCCTCTTCCTCCCCCCCTCTCCTCTCCCCCCTCTCCTCTCCCCCCTCTCCCATCCCACCGTCTCTCTCCCCTCTTTTTCTCCTCCCCTCCCCTCCACCCCTTCCCCCACCATTCCTCCCCTAAACCCCCTCCCCTCCACACACCCCTACCCCCTTCCCTCCACCTCCCCTGCTCCCCACCCTCCCCTCTCTCCCCCTCTCTCCCCCCTTTCCCCCCCGCCTCTCCTCCCCCCGCCTCTCCTTCCCCTCCCCCTCCCCTCCGCATCTCTCCTCCCCCTCCCCTCCCCATCTCCCCCCTCCCCCCATCTCTCTCTCTCCCCTCCTCCCCTCCCTCCCTCCCCTAAACCCCCTCCCCTCCACACCGCCTACCCTCTTCCCTCCCCCCTACCTCCCCCTCCCTGCTCCCCACCTCACCCCACTCTCAGCACCCCCTCTCTCTCCCCCTCACTCTCACGCTCTCTCTCTCCTCCCCCCCTCCCCCACCTTTCCCCCCTCACCCGCCCTCCCTCTTCTCCTCCTCTCCACCCCCCTCTCCCTCTTGCCCCTCTCGCTGTGTCTCTGTCTCTCTCTCTGTCTCTGCCCCTTCTCTCTCTGCCCTCACTCTCTACCCCCTCCCCACCCCCTCTTTAGATGTGACTGCAAGTTGGGGGCTATGCACCAGTAGATAGGGTGTGTATGGGGTAAAAGGAGCAAATTAATAATATTAATATAATATCAAGGGGGGTAATTAGCGTGAGTGCGGGGGGCGGTTAGTTAGTGTGTGTGACGCTGCATGCCGCCTCCCCCCCACAACCGCACATTGGGGGAACAGACCCAACGAATCTGCACTTGGTCTAGTATATTACTAAAAGTCTGTTCTTGACCGGTTTTGGCCATCTGTGTTGCGATTTCCGAGAGACCGCCGCCACCCATGGCCGTCATTTTTGGCCACCTTGCTCAGAGCCCCCCTCCGCCGCATGTGTGCCGAGAATTTTTCCCGTCGATGAAAAATGACTGAGATATTAATGTTTTTACAAAATTCCCCATTCTCTCTGCCGCCCCCGCTGGAGGCAGGGGAAGGGACTATAAAACCAGGAAGTGGTGTGCCTCAATTAGTCTCTGCAAGCTGGAGCTCTGTCAATTAGTCTCTGTCACTCTGAGCTCTGAATGACATTGAACAAATGTCTACAGCACTGTGAGTACCCTTAATTTGGTTTGAAAATGAAAATATAGTTAGTTTGAAGTAAAAAAGCACTGCCTGCAAATGGTTGTTTGGGTTGAATTAAAAAGGCACTCTCTCTCTCTCTCCCCTCCTCTCTCCCCTCCTCTCTCTCCCCACCTCCCTCTCTCTCCCCACCTCCCTCTCTCTT